>NW_018406865.1:127220-144513 GCF_002113885.1 Mizuhopecten yessoensis
AAGATATATCTCAGAAAGAAATATAATAACACCAGTGACCTCCATACAATTGATCATTAATCATGAAATGAATAAAACATTGATAAGCACTGACTCAAAAAGCATTAAAAATTTAGAAAGAAACCAACGGCACAATGCTCTTCCTAGACACTCTTCTGGTAAAGAAAGATGACCAGAACCGTGATTGCACTGGACTATAGAAAAAATACACATACGGACCATTACCTGACCTTCAAATCTCGCCATCCTTTGCACAAGAAGTTAGGCGCCGTACGCACATTGCTTAACAGATGCAATACATTAGTCACAGAACGACAGGACAAAATAAAAGAGCAGAATAACATCGCTAGGTACATATCCAGAATTGGCCCTAAAACGGGTACAGAAACAGTGTCAAAGTAAGGCGAAGAACATGAAAAGGACAATTAAGGATAATAACAAAACCAAAGGTCAAGTGGTCATCCCGTATACAAAAGGTTTATCCAAAACCATCCAGAAGCTATATCACGGACAAGACGCTTCGTAATATCCTAGTACACCCTAAGGATAAAACACATAAATAAAACGTCGCAGAATGCCTTTATAACATAGGATGCAAAAATGCAACGCATCGTATATTGGAGAGACCGGAAGGCGAATCTGGGTCCGCCTTAGTGAACACCAGAAAGGTACGGAAACCCAAGAAGGAGGGAAATTCACCAGATCAGAAAGGAAGAAATCTGAGTTCTAGATAAATAAATCGACAATCACAGACCATGCCACACAGAAACATCATGTGATTGACTGGAATAACTCCAAAGTATTTGACAAAGAGAGAGCAATATGTTCAAGTGGCTGATAAAGGAAGTCATCTGGATAGGCTACAGTGGGTCTATGACCAAGTATTACAGTATTTATCATTTTGCTCATTGGAGTGCATTGTGGACAGTTGTTGTTTCTACCCGAGTTCCCGATGTGAAGACGTGGTAGTAACTGGATTGGACTTAGATTGTAGAAGACACTTACCCTTTCGGAACATCTGGTTTTATTCTTTTTGTACTTTTTCAAGTATCTCTATGTAACTCTGTCATTTGATCATAATTTGTAGTTTCAACAATTTTGAGTTCGCATTATGGTTTTGTTAACACTTCGATATTCTCTCACTGTTGTTTCTTTACCGTCGTATATTTTTATGTTTATTTCTCTGGTATAATAAAATAATCAATACAGGCTTTAATTGTTCGGAGCGATCAAAGAAAAAGACCACAAATGTCATCTCTTCTTCAAGTCTGCATATAAGGCTCTTTGCTTAGACGTCATGTACATACCGACCTTTATTTATTCATTTATGTGCACATTGAGATGATTACCTTCTTGCTTAATGCATAAAGGGAGGTTACAAATTATATGGAGCGCTATATAAATGTTGTATATAAATATTATGTGGGACCCATAATAAATTTGCTCGCACCTCAGACAAAGATATCCTACACTTTGAAATACGTTGTCTTCTTTGTAAGGACGAACTACATTTTTACGCGAAAGCATTCAAATGTAGCTTTAGTAGTGAATACGCCATTTTTATGTGAGGCCCTAGACGGGGTACTTGTAGTCTTTAGCATAGTCTTTAGCACTGCATTAGCGATGTTAAATCGGACATCAATCCCAAATGTTGTACTAATATACAACATCATGTATTCTATTTTACCATAGCACCGCTGATGGGATCTGAATGGACGAAATAAACATATATATTGTACAGGAAATGTTTATTTGTTTGAAACAATTAACTAAATGTTTGAATAAGTGTTTCCTTACCTCGTATTCCTTGTTGATTATTTTATGTTACAATCGTTCAAGGTTATGTTCCAGGTCTGTGCTGGTAGACTATCTTTATCTGAGGTTGGTCGAAAATTTGTGCCTGGATTTGTTTCTTGCACGGTTTGCATGATGGTTTACGAAAATAACCATATTGTGTAGTAAGTTGCTTGCAAAAAAATCAAAAAACAAATCAAGCACTCCTTGGTATATTGAACATCAAATATGTTACTTAAGTTTATTGATTATAATGAAAACATATCCCATTAAAAAGATGTGATCATACAGTTGTGACTGTAAGGTATTATATCGACGTATCGTACTCGTGAACCGTGCCTCAAAAGCTTTACCTGAAATTGAGTATGCCCGCGCTTCAAATGTGGATATTGAAGTCCGGTGTTTTTGAAAATGTATTAATTACGGTAAACATGGTACGAAAGCAAATACCAGAAGCGCAAAAATGGCAAATAATCAGCATGTACTCAACAAGAATGTCCTTCAAAGCTACTGGATGTCATATGGGCTATCATTATACAATAATCAGCCAACTGGTCAAACCAACTCTGTAAAAGACTTTCCATTATACAAGAGACCACCTGTAATAACGCAGCGTGAAGACATGTCACTGCATCGCTTGCTTAGACGGATGTCTTTCGTGTCTCATATTTTGTTTAGAAGTCAGTAACATTTGTTTAATACCATATTGGTTTGAATGTGTATTCAAAGTTTCCTGAATGAGATAGATTTAATGTCATCTGTCTCAGTCTTATGTGAACTACTGCAAACGCACTCTGAACATCGCCTTGCGTCGTCCTTGATGCTCCCATAAACAAGTTCTATTCTTGACTTTTTCTCGAAAACAGTGTCAATTTCAACAGACTTTTGCAAGAAACTTTTAATGATTACACCCTATGAGTAAGTGTATAGTTTTCAGTCCTCTGAAAACTTGTGCATTTTAGCGAGAGAAATGAAGCGTTTTAAAAGAGCTGTTTAACGCATTTAAAGAAATGATTTTTACGTTTAAACGAGGTACCTATCATGTTAGATAATTGAAGCATTTTAATGAGATTTTGATCCAGATTTATACTGATAGGCCTCCGTACTATTGTAATATAAAATATATAATCTTTCAATATTATATAAATGTCCCTAGAATAACATACCATTGTACGGATTGATGAGAAAAACATTTACTTGTTGTTATATAATTGTATGATAGCTTTTTATTTCATTTATTTTCTATTAATTTTACAATACAAATATATTTGACACCAAAATGCTATCGTGTGTGTTTTTTTACCTCATGCTTCACATCATCTTTATTTCGTATTGAATTTACACACACTAGTTTTACTTTCGTGTCACACATGCTTTGACAATAGCGTTATCTAAAAATGATCAAATGTAGTGTGTGTGTTTCTTATATTACTTCCCTAATACATGTTTACCAAATCGTTCACTTATCTCCTTCTCTAAACTTCCTGGTGTCGATACGGGTGGAGCTGGACGAGAACAACGCATTTTTCATTCTTTACCTTCAGCATGACATCTGGCAGGAGTAAACATGAGATCCTACAACTTATTGTCATCGGGTGTTGTGTTGTTTTCCCTCATTTTGTTTATTCGTCATGTAAGTAATATCCTATCTATATTAACTATAATCACAATGAACAATGGAAGTAGTTTCTGAACTATACTACATCAGTATTTAAAACTATCATTATAATTATCTGGTTTTAATTTAGATGATAATACTTTGTGTTGCAATTTCACTCTGTCATGGCTTAACGACGACTACAGTGTAACAAAGTAAATGCCTAGCCAGATATAATATCGTACGTATAATTGATATACATTTCTAGTCAGGACGTTAGTCACAGCTTTCATACAGATGATGTGTAGACGGTAGTTCGTGTTTGACTACAGAGATAACCTTTTTGAGAGATCAACCCTTTAAATCTAGCTAAATGTTCTGCATATCAACAGAGGAATGAGACCCTCATACGTCTGTGCGATATATTGTAACGTTATACATGTATGAATAATTGAATATATCAAATGGTTTTTAGCAAAAATGCAACCTTCTTCGTTCAGGATGCTTCCTAGTAAGCACTTGGAGTTTTGTATGTGCCATCTTCTTAAAACTCTTCAAATAACATCTTCACGTTAAGTAGTAGAGTAGTTTTAACAATGATAGAAATGATTGTAAAGCAAATACAGGATAAAGTGCAGTAATCGGACTACTTTCAGGATAGGTTTCTCGGCGGAATTATCTTAGTCCATGATAATACTTTTAATACCGATATAGTTTTGAAATACATCGATAACTTCGTTTATTATGTCGACATCTTTTGAGTGACTGTCAACATGCATGGCTCGCGAATCATTGAAGGATCGCGGACGTGTGTTGCAGTACCATAGAATTCGATTGTAGAACCAATATTATCATATTGTACGACAATTTCATCAATGTACTCGTTACCGATAATTTTCACTGTTTAATATGCACAACTACTATTTGGACATTTGATATTATTTTCAATCTCATTGTGTTTCTTGGTTGCGTCGTATAATTTGTCAATTACGTGTTTACATTTTGTATTGGTTACTCTTATAATGTTTGATTCTATTCTTTCACAGCCTTCCTCTATGGTCTGTACCGTCATTACATAATGCATCTATATACTGAAAGCATAAAGAAACACAGTGTAAACATTTAAGGTTTTTAATGTTATGTATTCGGATAATATATACATTATTTTTCTATAAGTATGAAAAAACCAACATGAATAAACATATTACCAGAATATCATTCGATTTGGACCGATATTTTATGAGTAATTGAAGTCAACGATAAGTATTGAAACATTGTATAGATTGCCAAACTGATAATTGGATCATGTAATTATTTTAACATATAATACCAGTATTGAAGATATTCTCACGACGGGAGATTGAATGTTCTTCGCCCCGGTCCCCATCGAATATTGTTGATTAATAGTATTCAGCTAACTTTAGGTGTCACCCTATCTTAATATTGTGGTTGTGCTATGTATTTTGATGATGTCATCAACATGGCGGTGAATAAACTAAATATATTATGGAAAAACAGGTTTACCGTTGATTAGCCTGGCATGCTGTTTATCGAAACAGGAAAGGAACATTTATTGAAGAAAGGAGAAAATTTATACCAGTTTTTTAACTGTTTCACCGTCTCACACCTGATTTTTTTTCCAACCTTGTACCTCCTACTATTTCTGAAATGCATAGCTACAGCACTAGGCATTATACTCTTGCAGGCATCAGATGGGTTATATCATTTATCTTTCCCATCTTCAGTTATTCTCTTCGGAATAATATTCTGGAACAGATTTGTCATAATCAATTGTTGCCTAAATACAAAAAGCCTATCTCGACCAAAACTAGTGGAGATATCCCCAAACGGAGTATTATGTAGGATGGAGACAATGGCAAACATATTATATTATGCTTCGTCTATGATGCAGTTTCTGAAAAACTCATCAATTTCGAAATAAATGTTGTAAATAACCCTTTATTGTCATGTTTACATTTCGTAGAGTTTATCATCCCCTTGCAACGAAAGTTCGAGGGGATATAGGATTTAGCCCGTATGTTATACGTTTGTAATCGCTCTAGCGACTTCACTTGTCAACGGAATTCCATTTAACTTTATACAAGTGTTTGGTATGATAATACATTGAACAAGTTCTTGTTCCGGTTGCTGCGTTGAAAATAAATATATATTAGCCATCGAAGAATGCAGTTGCTAAAGCAGGTACTGATACATCATTTCATTTTCTATTCTTTTCCTCGTACATATGACAGACAATGTGTGAATGAGAGAGAATTTATATTACTTGAAATGCCTTGCTTGCACATTTCATTGATCATAAGAAGCAATTTGCTACTATTTGGTGATATGTATTTAAAGAATGATCAGAATGTGAAAAATATTATAATACTTGAAAATATATAGAACACAACTGGAAGATTGACAAACAGTAAGAATTGAATCACTTTAAGCGTATACCATCTCAACTTTATTATATGGTATCATCTAACCGGACGAATTTCATTAGAATCTGTAGTGCTATCATTATTTTATTTCTATTCTTTATTTATTATTTTAATTTTAATGTCTTATAAAATCTATGAGTCTTATCAGTTTTTTAAAATTCATGTGGACTATCACTGTTAAGGTACTTATAATACCAGCAAAGCTTTTTACACACGATGAGAAAGACTGTTTATAAAAAAGTAAGTGAATGTTTCAGCATCATCGCCAATTTTCTTTTTTAGTTGAAGATATTTCAGCGACTTCAATAAGATATTTTTCAATTATCCACAAACATATAAACATTACTATAGATAATAAAAACAGAACACATACGTAGATACATAAAGATACGTACGTTGTTTTGGTATATTGTACTTTGTTAACATGGTATATGCCGCAGTCGTATGTTTATAACGTAAAAGTTCTTAACCTACCATTACTTAAGACTGTTTCCGTCCTCAATAGAAAGAGTGTACAAGGTTTTTTCAATGATGCATGAAAAAAGTTATACCAGATATTCTTTCTTAGTAAATATTAGAAAAATAAAATGAGTTTCACACAAACAAAAAAAGCTGTCAAAAAATTTCTTTAATACTCTTTTTGAGTACTGATTTGCCAAGCAAGATAAATCGAAAAACAAAATTTACACAAAAGTATGAGATGCACGTTAAGGATGATATTCAGCTTTTGTTTTCATAGATAACATTGCGTTAGGAAAGCCAACGTCACAAAGTACTGAGTATGGCGGCTGGATTGCTGACAAAGCAGTAGATGGTATAATAGGGAAAGATGTGAGACCTCATGGAGGAGGAAGCTGTAGTGCTACCAACCCGACCGGATCACGGGATGCATGGTGGAGAGTTGACCTACAACAAATGTCAAGGATAAAAACTATCAATATCACGTACAGACAGTTGTGTATGTATCATTAACATAATATATTCGATAAGACATAAACTGTTCATAAAAATAAATAATAATAATGCAAAATCATTACAGCTTAAGATGGTCTATTTTCTTTTCTTTTCTTCTAACAGTATGGAAGGGAATTGTATATCACCATCATAGCAGGTGATTAGGGTCGGTTAATAACACTCTATAGGAGTATTAGTCATATGTTTGGATTGATGTCTTAATCTTGTAGCTATTTCTATTTTCTATATTGCCTCAGTTCACAATGTTTAATAATCTCAATATTATAAAAAATACCGTTATTATTTCAATCTTTTCGATCAGGTGGCATAGTATGGAAAAATATGTATCATAGAAACATGTGCGGATTTGATTTTTTTCTTTAAAATTATATTGATCAATGACACTCAGTTTTGCAACATCTTCACAGGTTAAGGACTAATATTTACATTTGCATGGCATTGTCACTATATAGCCTCTTTGAGAGCTGTGTCGTTGATGGGACTTTAATTACCATGCCGCACGAGCCATAATTACCATGCCGCACGAGACACAATTCTTAGCGTATTAATTACAACACTGACCGGAACTACAATATCCAATGTAAATAAACATGATTGACGGCTGCTGAAATATCGCTGGGCATTGTGAGATTTGATGTCATTGTAACTTGATGTGCAAAATTAAAATTAAAATAAAAAAACACTTTTATTACAACGAAAACAAAACCAAGGTCTGCAATATCGTACAAAATGCATATCGGTTGAAAACACCAATACCGGCAATGGAAACAATTTTAACGCTCATGCAATTTATCAGAAATATCGTCTGTTACACTGCACTGATCAACAGGGGTTCCCTATAAATGTCTGAAATACACATATTCTATAGTGCACATTTGTAACGAACCTGTGCTCCGTCGCTAGATCACTCACTTCAAACGCAACTGTATCAGTTTCACGCGTCTCGGATCCACGGTTCCTCAGTTTCAGACGACATGTCAAATAACGATGCTTTTATAGAATCTACCGATTGTTGTCGGGTTCCCATATAATCAACAAATACATTCACGCCTGGACTCTTCACAAAACGAGCAAAGAGAAAAGTTCGAATTAACTTCCAAAAATAACTCCCTCGTGGAGGTCAAGGTCCCATTCACGGTGTTCACTGTATTTATCCATGCGCGAAATTCGTTCCGGGGGAAAATCGAAACAATTTCANTAAAATGTCAAAGTACTACTTTGTTTGCCAATCAGCACGCGACAATACGCTGTTCAAACTATTGAACGAAATTGTGTGGACTGTCGATAAGGCGGGCATTTTTAATTTTAATTATGAATTGAGAGATAAAAAACAACATAAGAGGCAGAGAAAACGTAAATATAAGTATTGAACTGTTTTTGTATGATATATATGATCTATAGCGCGCATTATGTTGTTTGCTTGCAAAGCTGTGTCATTCAAATAGATCATAAATATCATACAAAAACAGTTCAATGCTTAAATAGATACAAAATATGACTTTTGAACAATTCGGGTTTTTTTGGCAATATGTTAAACATTAAACTGTGATTTTTCTTTTTTATCATATTTGTAATGTGAAACAAATTTCTGACACACATTTTGAATGTAAAGCATTAAACTTGTGTATTTATCTTTTCGTTAGCGTCGAACATATATTGTATGTGTTTCAACATAATACTCCAGATCCCTTTCGCCTCTCTGGATTCTATCTTTACGTTTCCAATACGACTGATGTGGACAATCTACAGTACACCGGACATCTGTGTTACCATGACGACACAAAGGATCCGGATCTTCCGTTATTTAACCAATCTCGTTCTTGTCCTGTTGACGGAAAATATGTCATATTCTACAACAGACGTCCCGCTGATAATGGACCTAAGTCTCATCTATACTACTCGACAACAGACGCTGTTGTTGAATTATGTGAGGTGCAGGTGTTTGGTAATTATACAAATTAATGTATATACACTATGATAACTATGGAGTGAAAATCTGATATGTTTATTAAAGCGTTCAGATGTGATTATTTTGCGTTGAATTCACAGCGAATTGAATAGTAAGCTAACTGTTTCTTTCTGCTAGGATGTCCGTTAAATCGTTTTGGAATCAACTGTGTGAGCACTTGTCACTGTGGCATTGGTGGTTGTAATCCTGATACCGGACTGTGTGACGTCACAGGATGTCATAGTGGATGGATTGGGCCAACCTGCTCAGAAGGTAGAATAAATTCGATATGAACTACCAAAATGTGTAGTATAATACGTAACAAATTGTCAAAACGTTTTATCATACATGTTATGCTTACAGCATTTAATTTTATGCATTAATGCATTTATATAAAATTTTATACTTTCTTCAAACACTTTATTTATTAAACGCGTTGCAACGATTCAAGACCGACCGGTCCCTTTGTCAATCGGTAACAATGCATCAGCCAGTATCTATTACTTATACTATTTGTGGCACTTTTAAGTAAAGAATTGTTACATTTTTGTCTTTAATTTTTTCCTTTTAGAATGTAGGAGTGACACGTTTGGCATGAACTGTAACCAGACACGTCATTGTTCCACAACCGGATGTGATAGCAGTAACGGAAGTTGTATAGTGCCAGGATGTGAGACCGGATGGCAAGGGAATGTCTGTAATGAGGGTAATATAAAGTTGGAATAACAAACTAATTCATTCTTTCGTATTATTCCGCTTGATACAAATAATTCTATAAATGTCATTTTATATTTCGATAAACATAATACATTTTCAAAACACATACATTGTATACACGTTAATAACTACTTCGTGTAATATACTGGTTTGTTAGTATACTGGCTTTGTTTGACTGCATAATTACTTTTAAATTGAATGTTATTTTACAAATTACTTCAATAAAAAAAATATGGGATTACTCTGAGAAAGAACTGGATGGATCAAAAACTTCATTTAGGTTCGCATAGTCCTAGGTTATGCATATTGAATTTTGGGGCTTGTCAGAGAACCAAGAAGACCGAAAGGTGGCAATCTTGATTTTTTTGTGTTATTGTTCGTAAACGCTATTTCCCCGAAAGTACTGAAATATTTCTCAAAATCCACATCGATGTTTCCCATTTTTCATAGTTACTCATATCTTACATTAGGACTGATCAGAAAACCAAGATGACCGACAGGTGACCGTCTTGATTTTCACATTGCCCATGAAGGTTCCCTATTTTCAGTCATTGTTTGTGCATGATTCATTTTAGGACTGATTGGAAAAACAGGATTGGCAACAGATCAAATATGTTATCACTGTTTTTAGTTCATTTTGAAGCTGATCAAAATAACAAAATGGTCGCAAAATAGCAATATTGAATTTTGACAGTTCCAGTTTGTTATCACCATTTCCCAATAAGTACTTGACGGATCTATCTCCAATTTCAAATTTAGGTTTCCCTTGTCACTGAAAGCTGCTTCCCAACTATTTGATACATTCCCAAAAATAAATGTTACACTCACGCCTACATTAACAATATCAACATAATTTCACTGGAAGGATATATCATTATGAAATGTTAGGGACATGTTCTGTATGGGATTCACCAAAACCTTATTCATTTATTTGTCACTAAAAACGGTCACCATTAACGACATAGTTCAATGGCATTCGCGCTGATGCTTGTTTTATCATTTATATATTAATATATTGTTTTATATATTTAAAACTTTATTTAAGGTTAAAGAGTTTATGTTTTCTTATAATTGGACATGTACTTTTTTAACACAACTGTAGGTATGGGACATACACATATAAAAATATATTTTATTGAGGCCACAGGACATGCAATGTTTTGTTTTAGTAACATAATCTAATAAATACGGTCACGTCCCCAATCTCTGGAATTTGTATGTCTATTCATATTGTCCGAAACAGAAGCCATAAACCTGGATCGCAAGCGTCTTTTTTACAAAGTAAACAAATGACCTTTCCCGGTTTTTTTATGTTTTCTGATGCTATTTATCATTTACAGACAAAGAATTTAAGGATCATACATTCTAAGTTAATATTATGTCAATAGATGAATTATTGACACAATTAAGATTTGAAAGTATTATTTTTATGTTTTTCCGATTTAGGTTCACCCTCTTCAGTTATTATCATCCTGGACCAACATTTTGATGTACTTACATTTTTTCTCTTTTATTCAAAAGTATAATAAAACCATATCATTTTACTGGACACGGAGATATCATGAAAATAGTGTTTGTTATACGCCCTGGCCGTACTGTATAACATCACAACAATTATCCCTTGGAGGGCCCAATCGCAAAATTAAAGTGACCAGTCACGCATCACTGCCTTTCGCATAAAGCTTCTGTTTACAGAAATGAAAAGTAAATTCTATCCGATACATAACAAAAAAAGTTCATCCGTGTTCCAACTGAGATAAACATTCTAGCGAGGTTAATGCTTTTAAATACTTATTCATAACAAGCATTTGTCCAGTTTCCACTTCAGCATTTTTCAACATCTTACCGGCTACCCGTTAAAATGCATATGCAGATGTGATGCAAACAAATACAGTATAAAACGTTATCAGACACCGAAATAATATCATTAGTTATAGTTTTTTAATGGACATATTTCAGCTAAACTCTTCAGCATTTTCCATTAGGAGATAAATGTACACTTGATACACATATATATAATTTGGAAAATAAGCCCTTTAGACAAATTACTTTCTCGCGGTGTCCCTTTAAGTATCACTAAAACGGGAGCATTATGATTATGGAGTGACACTGTAATGCAATATTATAATTTTTACGAATCTATTATTTAATAAACAAATAGTCCAAATACTGTACTAGATTCAATATGTTATATAGAGAATAATACGTGCCTTTTTCCATATCACACCCAGTATCAACCCGAGACTGCAATATCAGCCCAAGGGCCGATTATTACATACTTACTAATAAAAGCTACTATCTTATGATAAATTTTTCTTTTGAAATATTGAAAAACGAAAAAATAAATCAAAAAGGGGTGTGGAAAAAGTCATGATTTTTTCTGTTTATTACATACTTACTAATAAAAGCTACTATCTTACGATAATGTTTTTCTTTTGAAACATTGAAAAACGAAAAAAATCCAAAAGGGGTGTGATACGGGTTTTGCGGGCTGATACGGGTTTTGGGGTGTGATACGGCAGGGACTGATACGGCTTTTGGGGTGTGATACGGCGAGGGCTGTTATGGGTAAGAGCAATTGTGTCGTATCGCATATACAAAAAAAACGTATTTATTAGTAAGTATGTAATAAATGAATATAATATAGTCTGTTACAAATATATGTGATAAAAGTATTTTAAAAATTTGTTTTCCAAATCTATAAAACAAATAGTTAAATATCGAATAAATGTTGTTCACTGAAAGTGATAAATGTTTTGTTTCGTTAAAAGTGCATTACCTTAATTAATACAATGCATTTGTAATAGTATTTGACGTTGTTGACGGGTCATTTGCTAGGAGGCTATATCTACTAATCTTTTGATGACATATAACAATTTTAATCATGCTGTTTGCTTTTAGAGTGCGGGGCTTACAGATTTGGCGAGAACTGTTTGCAGACATGTCACTGTGCTTTACCGGGATGTGACCGATTCAGCGGGAGCTGTACACACCCAGGATGTGAATTTGGTTGGACAGGATTAGCTTGTAATAATGGTACTCATTTACATTATGTGTTTAAGATAAAGAATGGAACATATTTTTCCTAATTGTTATGTCTAGTATCAAAACTTGATAGCGCAATAAGCTATATTTTCAAAATGATATGTCTATATACAAGGTATTTAAAAAAAGAAAAAAAAAAGAAACAGTAAAGAATGTGTCGTAAGCGAGATTTGCAAGTTGGTTTTGGGTCGTGCGCGGACGTGAATTGACAAGATTGGGTCGGGGATGGTATCAGTGGAGGGGGTTCTAAGGAAATAACTTTTCTTTAAATCTGTCTATTTCTAACAATGCCTTTACCGCCTTCATTTTCAATCTGTTGAGGTTTTTATAAGGGTTTTCTGACCTCATAAAAAGTAAAAAAAATCGACTTGAATTTATTTACCAATTTCATATTGGTTATTTGGGGCTATATTTCTTGGTGCAATTTTTTTCCAATGCGCATGCGTAGATGCCCTTCCATAGCAAAAAGTTGCGTTGCAGAAATATCCAAAATATGGTGTTTTTGATAGTTAGCATGCAGAAATAAAAGCCTTCACATGTGACAAACAAACATTCCTTTCTACGTATGAAGATTTGTATCACAATGTTCAAGCATGTCAAATATTTATTTGTTTCTTGCATGCGGAGGCTTTCAAAAATTGAAAGTGTTTAGTCAATTTCGTTTGAAATGGCCAATGTTCAACAAAATAGCGCACAACAGACGATATTCACGCATTTTACTATGAAAATCCATGTGTATGACTCTCTTTGTAATGCCATAGCTCCTAAACCAGTTGTCAAATGAATTTGAAATTTCATATTTTCCTACATCACTTATTCCAGATTACGAATATAACAACTTATTCAAAAATCCCTGATGACACCGAAAAGGACCCTTAACAAACGCCCCTATTCTAAAGGATGCATCCAAGGCCACTGTTACTATAGATACAAGATATCTATTTTCAACAACGTCCTTATGTTCAGAGAAAACTACCCATTACATATTCTTCATAAAATGTACGTAAAATTGTCGTCGGTATATCTTAAAATAACAATTTAAAATATTGACATTAAAACATTAAGTCAGTTAAATAGTGCATTTGTAGATTTTCTTTATTTTTTATATAAAAAAACCACTTCATTTTATTCACAATAGATACCAGAACATATTAATGCAAGTTTTAATATCAAAACGTCAAAAACTCAGTAGTAGAAAATTTTATCGTGTTTTTCTTAAAACAAAGGTCAGAGTTAATCTTACTGACATATTTCTATAGATTTTCGAATATTTATCAAAGAGGTTTTTATGATTTTGCTTCAATTTTACATTGACTCACACCAAAATTGCTATATCTTTGTAAAAAATCTAAAAAGCAACATCTATTGACTTCTCATATCAGAATGAGTCGGTGAACAATGGTTTGCACAGTAATGTTTTCTAATTGTCAGACACATATTTAGTCTAATTTTTCGCTGACAATATAACCAAAAGGAAACAAATAGGATTATTTAACAGAACATTGTATTGTATTTGTATGAGATATGGTGTAAGAATACATAGAGTGTAGCATAAGAGTTGTCTAACGTAATGAAATTGATTTTGTTTCCAAATTATTTTAATAATGCGTGATGGCTAAATAAATTTGGCAAACTATCCTGTGTTTTATTCAATGAAATCATATATACATATTGGCATAAAATATAACTTTGGATGTACATATTTGCACTACCCAACGTATGGCATTTCTGGTAAATGTAATGCACAAATAACATGTATCCTTTTTTGTCACCGACTGTCTGACATCTTTTCAGCCTGTCCCACTGGACACTTTGGAAGGGATTGTAAGGAGACATGTCACTGTGCTATTCCTGGATGTAACAGATTCAGTGGAATATGTATCCTTGCCGGATGTGACGCAGGATGGGAAGGTCCGGCTTGTGACAAATGTAATATAGTCTTTTGTTTGTAATTAATTGTTGTCACCGGTCATTTCATATGATAACTGAATGTATTGTTTTGTAAAAACATGATATTAAGTGAAACCTTCTATTTCACTCCCGAAGGTATCAAAGACAGTTTTTCATGTTGTTTTTCTTGTGTGCATATTCCTGTGAAGATCAGCATTAAAAACATAATAACAACTATGCTTGAAATCATGATGATATTTCGCCTATATCGTCCTGAAAGGTTCACACATAACGGTAAGTCTGCTTAAGTCAATAATTCATGATATGATGACAACAGTATCACGGTAAATTCTCTTTTCATGATACATACAGCGGTATAATTGTCTCGCCTTAAATCAACTGCTGACCCGAAAGTTATACATCTGACACTGAGGAAAACAAGAAGAAAAAATTGATGTCCGAATGAAATTTGTTGTTCATGTTAAGTTGGTCGCAATATGTCACTGTGCTTATTTCAAGATGCACTTGTCTGAGTTCATCTTGGTCAATATATGCTACTGTGCTTACTTCACGATTTATTCAAACATTAAGTTTATTCTGACGTTTTAAGTTGACCGTGTATGTACTTAAAACAGATGTTTTTACCCAAAGCTCAGATAATATTAGGAAGATAAATACATTTGTATTCGTTTTGAATGATAGCATGCGGCATTGGTAAATATGGCATGGACTGTAAATACACGTGCAACTGCGCTTCTCCCGGATGTGACGTGATCACTGGTACTTGTACTGTGCCCGGATGTGAAGTTGCATGGGAAGGTTCGACTTGTGATATAGGTAAATGATTAAATAAAATAATATCAATATATATTTCAGGGAGAAGAATTTAAACACGTGTATCTCTTATATATCTTTTGTCAAAAGATTTAATCTGATTTTGAAATAAGATGTTTTTAAATCATATTTGTATTCTTGTTTGCTTATTAATTTGTCATCTGTTTAAATTACAAATTAGATTAATTGTTCAAATATTATATATTGTGATATTCTGGAACCGATTTACATTTCACTACAACGTAATCGCTCGTTTATAGTTCTAACCCTATTAGCTTGCAGCATCAGTTCATTTGGTAGTAATTGTACCGAACCAGGATGTGACAAATTCACCGGATCATGTAACGTATCTGGGTGTAATGTAAGATGGACAGGTTCGTCATGTGATCAAGGTATTCTTACATTTTGGTTGAAGTTTTCTTATCTGTATTCGTTCATTTAATATGAGCTTGATGAAATTTTATATGACTGTAAATATATGCAACTAATAATGTTAAGTATATATCGTATGTACAAGCACAAAAACGAAAAGGGGAAAGTCACAATCTGCACCGACTGACCCTGACACGCAAAGTAAGAGTAAGTTTCATTAAGGTTATCTAAAGCAAATATCCAATTGTAATTGATGTAAATGAGAATATTTATTTATCAATACCGACGGCAATAAATTTCAAAGATTATAACCCTTGTTATAAATTGTGAGAGTATTAATTTATTTTTAAATGCAGTTTTTTTAGATACAATGATAACTGACACTTTTGTTTCCTGTTATGAGAATATGAATTCAGATGTTTATAATCTTTACGCGATACAAAGATAATAAGCACTTCTGTTATACATTGTTAAGCATTACTTCATAGCTTGGACAGTGTTTTCTAATTTAGGTACGCGACTTTCTTTTTTTCTCCTTTGAGATTCAACAATTTAGATCACAGTCAGCAATACTTCGATTAGGACACTGGGAAACAAAATGAAATACCAAAGACGTTGTATAACACAAATACCAAATAATGTTGCGAAGATCGGCAATAATTCTCAAAGCGTTCTACAACAAATATTTTGTAGTAAAAGTCGTTAACTTTCAATTAAGTAATTGTCATTATATGTATGACTAAGGAGCAACATTGTCTCCTAAGACAAATGATGATTGATCGGTGGATTACTCGTCGTAACAAGCCCCCCTAAATTAGCAGCAAGACATACAAATGATCGTAAAAATGGGCTTGTTTGTGTATAAATATGCTGATGATTAAAGATTGAGGATGTACAGTTTTGATACGATGAATCAGTAAATATATTCAATGCTTATATAAAACAAATAACGAGTCCACAATGAACTGTTGTTTCTATTTATATAGTAGCGGTTAAAACAAACAGTAAAGATAACCTGATCAGTGGTGAGGTAAGTTCAGATGAATTAGACGTTTTACTTTTAATAAAATAATTCAGAATCATAAATATGAACCATTTTACGATCATTTTCAGTTCACGAGAATGTCCCGAATATCAAAAAGTATCTATCAAAATCAGAAACATGAATCTATTAGGATGTTTACGTTCATTTTCACTTCATAAAATATTAATCTAGATCTCTTGGCACAAAATCTGATTAAATATATCACGACAGTTAAAATAGTGTGTATACATTTATGTAACTTTTCAATACAATTCCTGTCTCACGGAATACTTATTTGTTCAATTATGTCTCAGAAATCAGGATCCACTGCTTTGGTAGGTTACGCACTGCTTGGATCATTGCTGTTTATTTCCATCGGGTTCAACATTGGATTTATAATTGATCGTCTAAGGTATGACAACTTTTTTTAAAATTATTCCATGTTCTTGCTATCTTTTTTTTATATATCATACACAAACTATGCCTGGTTCAGTGCTGTTTAGTGTTGTAAACATGTATAACTTTGATTGTACAAAATGAATATTTTCTACGTTAACCAGATTACGGACAATTTATGCGTTTTTCGTACTATATTAATTTTGTTTGAAATGATTTTTAGTAAATAAAGCTTTCGGTACACTTACAGAGCTTTT
>NW_018406865.1:144723-171533 GCF_002113885.1 Mizuhopecten yessoensis
GGGGGGGGAGGGGGGTAGGGGGGTTACTATTTTACTATTTACTAAAATGATACCCTCTGTTTCCAAATCTGTGCTTCAAAATACCTTGGCTTTAAAAAACACCCTATATAAATGTGAAGCAAAACGAAAACTTGTAAAAGAGAGAAAATCGTGATATTTTAGTATTGGATACCTATTATCTGTACAAATGTTCACGATATTGAAATAAAACGTGTCGTTGTACTTGAAACGCAAATACTTGAATTAACACGAGATTTATTTTCAAATGGTCTAATACTTACACATAAAGCACAAAGCTGCAGAAATATGTGATAAATACTTGATTTAAACACCAACGTTTTGAACAGTTTTCGTTTAGGATCGTTTACCAATATAAAAAAAAAACTGTGAGTGTAAAGGTATGTTACTTTTATCGAACAATAAGATCCAGCTTAGATACATAGACTATATAAAACAACCATTATAATAATTTGTGTCATGATGTTAACTTTTTAAAACAGCATTTTAAATGATAAAAAATAGGTTTACTTAACAGTAATTCATATTATTTCTGATATTTTTTTATTTTCTATTCAGTTCTAAATGATTTGTAATTGCCACATTTGGTGCAATTATTATATATTGACATACGAGTTTTGTACACAACAAACAATATGCAATTGTCAAATATTTTTTTTTGTCTAAATATAGAATCGGAGAAAAATGAATTAGCTATATATGATGTAATAGCAAACGCAAAGTTTGTCAAAAATTAGCTTTTTGCAACTTGTGTTTCTTTTTCGTGTGCAATATAGAAAACTGATAAATGAAGCATGACAGTATTGCCAAAATACTTTTAACGGTTTTGTTGACACACGAATATTTTGTTGTTGTTTTTAATCAACCAATTACTGGATTTACATATGAAATCATTATTTCAGAACCAAAAGGAAAAAGTCAAAACATCTACAATCTGACAACGCAATGCATTACCAGAGTAGGTATAATTTATATTGCGTTCATAAAACGAACTCTATAATAATAATGTATGGAGATCGGAAAGATTCTGTATCACTAATGATGATGGCGCAATTCAAATCAATACTAATTAATGCGTGCGTTATTTACATGTATCTTTTAGCACATACGTTCATTAATCACATAATGTACTGTGTTATCCAGTGAATATACACATGTCATATTTTTTTGCGTATTTACCCATGTAATATGAACTATCAGTCCTGCGATTGGTTGTAAGTTTCAATTGTTTCAATTGTGACGTCACGCCTAGGATAAGTACATGACGTCACAGACTTACGCACTGGAATCAAAATGGCGGCTTTTTGCATTTCAAGGTTGCATGAAAATTGTCGTTTTACACGAGTAAATGGCACACATTTTGTGTGCTAAAAAGGATCTTACACTCGTTTTTATTTCATATGAAATATATAAAACTCGTCACGAATATTTCATTTTAGCTTGCCAAATTGAAACATTCTTAGACTCGTTTCATAAATCTCATATGAAATGGAATCTCATGTAGGATCCTATATATCTGTGCCGCATATTTTAATGTTTAAACACGAGTCAATTTATGATAATCTTGTTATGTTTTACTTGTAGATACGGTGAATGTCAATGAAAACTACGACATTCTTGACACATCTAAAGTTGAACATACTCACAACATTTATGACACCGGGGCCAAGTAGTGTGGCTAAAACGGCAAAGAGATAATATTTACAGACATATAATTGATCAGCTACTTTCTACGTGTGTGATATATGTGAGAACAACTGACGCATTCAAACGTGATAATTTAGGTCACATCAAGCATGCGTTGTACATAAATATTGGTTAACTTATAATACTAGCATAATACATATAATATATGACTCGGGAACAATTCTGTCGTCCACAACACTTCTGTATTGATCAGGAATAAGTCGACTTAACAAAACTACGCCATTCATCTAAGACATACATCTGAAGAAAAAAATCCTATCTACAAGAAACAGCGCTAAACCTTTGCACTGGGAATTCAAGAAATCTCCTAACTGCGGCGAGATCATACAACTTCAGTAACATGAGATACATAAATACATGTATGTAATGTTGTTCAGTGTTAATTTTAATATACTGATGAAATAAAGCAAATATCAGAACATCCGGCGATTACCTTCGGCTACAAAATATCTTTTAAGTTAATGTGGATAGTGATATAGTGATGTAGTGATGACGAAGTGCCATGACCTTCTCGAAAACATTCATAAAAATATATTGAAATAGCAAATAAACACCGTGTTTTGAGATAGAGGTCAAAATGTACGAAGTAACAGGAGCAACATAAAACAATGTTGTTAACTATTATAATTCAGTTAGATGATATTTAATTTGCGTTTGTATTAATTGTCGATAAAAGTTGCATATCAAAGAATTACTTAAGTGTCGCATATGCAAAAACTTGTTTGTTCGTTTGAGTGGTTTTACGTCCGCGTTTCATTACCGAGTAGTTTGGTTATTCGGAAGACGAACAACACAAAAACAACAAATAGCTTTATGTTTATTATAAACTTGTTATTAAATTTGTACTCTAATACTGACAAATACTCGTCGAAAACGTTATATCGAAACCATACAAACCTATGGAGGATATGTAACTGCTAACTAGCATATATATTTTGGGAGCGAGTGAATATACCGTGGATTTCCGGTTATTTGTTAAACATCAGACATGAGTGATCTGATGTTCTTATGAATGAAAACAAAATCAGTAAGAAAAAATTTGCCTAATAATGAAGAAATGAAGTTTATATTATGACACAGTAGAAATACGTTCCTCTATGGTTTTTTTTATCCCACGTCATGACCAAACTACTTAAAAGAAAAAATCGCGAGTGAGGACATTGTTACGAAAGTAGTCCGTGTTATGTTGAATACATTTGTAAAGTGAACGTTTACGTAATTAACACACACACTGTACATGTTAATATCAGTTAAGGTTGTCCACCGACTACTGACGGATAAACTTATTACACATGGTTTCCAAAGGTGCATGTTGATGAAGATTATGGACAAGTTTTGTGGTGGCATTCAGACTTCGCAAGGGAAATAACTCTTTCTTTGTGAGATTTAAAGGTCATAGGAGTGCATCGTGGTTTTGTTGTTACTACCCGAGTTATCGATGTCAGGACGTGGTATCAACTGGATTCGACTTAGATTTATATGACGGACCTCGGCGATAAAGCAGAAAACACTTACTCTTCCGGAACCACTGGTCTTATTCTCTTTGTACTTTTTCAAGTACCTTGTAAATATTTCATTTGATAGTAGGTTGCCCTAGTTTCAATGATTTTGAGTTCGCATTATGATTTTGTTAACACTTCGAAATTATCTTATTGTTGTTTCTCTACCGTCGTATGATTTTATGTCTATTTCGCTGGTTTAATAAAATAAGCAATAACAGCTTTAATTGTTCAGAACGAGAAAAAAAAGTAACCATAACTGTCATCTGGGACCTATCAGGAATTATTTTGTTAAATATTTGGAATTCAGCATTGTTTTGATTATGCAATGCGTGGAGAATTAGAAAAAAATAACGCACCACTGCGTTAACAGTGTTAAATAGAAAATTAATCCCAAATATTGTACAAATATACTTCGTAAAGAATTATTTGTTATCGTAGTACCACTGATGGGACCTAAATGATCGAAATAAACACATATATTGTACAGTAAATGAATGTTTATTTGTTTGCAACAATAAATTTAATGTTTTGATAAGTGTTTCTTACTTCGTATTCCTTGTGATTTTTTACGTTGCAATAGTACAAGGGTATGTTCCAGGTCTCTGCTGCTAGACAATTATTATCTGAGGTTCGCCGAAACATTGTACCTGGAATTTCTTGGAATTTGTTCTTGCACGGTTTGCATGATGGTGAGAAAATGAACTATCGATTGCAGCCTTAAGTCGTTCATTTCAAACATCATAGTTGGTAACACATTGCAATCCATTCTTTTGACCTTTACTACATCTGATGAGTTTTAAATGGACGAGATAACCATATTGTGTAGTTAAGTTGCTGACCTTGTTTGGATTTGATAAAAAATAAACTTTCAAGCACCCCTGGTGTATTGAACATCTAATATGTTACTATAAGCTTCCGTTTAATGCTAATATTGATTATAACGAAAACAATGTTACAATAAAAAGACGTGATCAAACAGTTGTGATTGGAAGGTATGATATCGACGTATCGTGCACGTGAACCATACCTCAAAAGCATTACCCAAAATTGAGTATGCCCGCGTTTCAAATGTGGGTATTGAAGTCCGGTGTTTTTAAAAGCATATCCACTACAAGTAAACATCATACGAAGGCGAATATCATGGACACAAAGCTGGCAAATAATCGGCATGTACTCAACAGGAATGTCATTCAAAGCTGCTGTACGTCTGAAACGCTAACACAATACAGGAATCAGCCGACTGGTCAGTCAACCAACTCTAAAATACATTCCAATATACGACAGACCCCTATAACGACGCAGCGTAAACACAATGCACTGCATCGCTTGGTTAGACGGATGACATTCGCAACAAGCCTCGTTATTAAACGGATAGGAGGCGTCGAGTTTGTCGTGGGATGGAAGTGTGGTGCGATTGAAAACAGACAAAAGAAATAAAGTTCACATATTTATTAACTCCAGCAAGTAAAGTTCAACGGTAAACGATGCACGGCTCACAACACGTTCATTTCTCTTCCGTAATCCTCTAACGTTAGTGCTGGCAAATTCGCCATGCATCCAAATTCACCATCCTGTGACGAAAATGCCATATGACGCCATAACACATAAATTTGACGTGAATACATACAGAATCTTAAATATTTGTGTATAATCAGTCTGTGCGACGGACATCTGGTCATCTAAACTCATTAAACTAAGACCTATTGGTTGTGAGTGTAAATGTATTACATACAAAATAAAAAATACCCGTATATCAACGATAATTGCAGTTATATGGTCAACTGAGCCGTCAATGCAAGTAATTTTTTTTTTACTAGTGCACTTTGGTAAATACAATGTTCAGACGATCATATGCTTGTTTATGGAAATTACACTGACTCTCGGTTCGATAACTAAGCGGTGGGGGGAGGGGGGGGGTCGACCTTTGGAAGCACTGGACCCTCTCATCCGGACCCGATGAAAAATATAACTCTGAGCACCGATTTGGAAGTTTATATTTTTTCAGGACTGAGTCTTTATTGCGATGCATGTACATTCACCTCATCTCAGCCGATCCAAGCCATCTTACTCAAACAGCCATAATCAGTTTATTCAAGTTACCGAAAATTAAGTATCACAGCTTAAAAATCATTTATTTCAGTGTCAATCACTGTTACACACACGCATTTGGAGATGTTAGCATCAGTACGACTTGTGTAACATAAAACTACAAAATTGTACAATTAAACACTGACATTACTTGCAAATACGTGAAATGTTTGAAGGTGACGAAACTGCCTGCACATTTGATCAAAACCACTGAATGCCTTATGACGACACATAAATGTTGGTGCGTAACGTCATTCAGGCGTTTTTATAACAATGTTTATATATAAGAACTTCTGTCAATCTTCTGCTGTACTAGTGCTCGTCGGCATTTCGGTACACGCGAATTTGGACGAATAATTAACTGAAACCTTTATTAATGTGACGAATTTGCCTGTACTAACGTTATAGTTCTTTCACACAACATCCACTTTCAGTCTCCATTCTAACTAATCTACGAATAACAATAAAACTCTAAAACTAACAAAACTACATGTGTACAACTTCTCTAAAACTACATAAACATTACTCTGGCGATTCTCAAGTGCGCACTTTCCGTTATATATGACCCCAGTATTTATAGGTGCTAAAATTAGATTACACGAGCATTGGTCAAAGTAATGACACGTGGACATTATTGATTTATTCGAAGCCTTGACCAGTACTTTAAGAAGTTACATAATTTATCCACGGCAATACCTTGGCCTCGTTTTATATTTAGCACTTTCCAAATATAAATCAATACTACTACTGTACGTGTTCTACCGTTCTCAAATTCGATCAATTGTCAATAAAAAAACACCAAAAAACCCCAAGGGGTTGCTTAATCTTTTTCAGTGTGTATTTATTGACTTACAAGTTGATTAAGATATTTGTTTTCCTACTTCGCATTCGTGTTATTATCTCATGTACATATTACCCTTTATAAATGTACAAGTACACTGTACATATGTTTGTTTTCCTCATACTTTTATGTAACATGTTATGTTTGCATGTTTATCAAAAAGATGTCTGGTTTCCATTTGCTAAGACACGAATGATATAGTTTCAACTGTAGAAATCCAATCTTTGAAATTTCTCACCACTTTAACTAGAAAAGGGATTTGTCATACGTGTTCAAAATGACCTAACGATAGCCACCTTACGATATCCTCTTTTTCAAGAAGTATAAGATAAGTGCTACAGTATTTGCTGATATAACCTCTTATCAGCAGACAACGTTTACCGAGGAAATTGTTCAGTTATCTTATAATTTTCTAAGTAAAACGCATTACTCATCTAGTGGGTGTGATCACACTTTAAGATAGGCACTTTTACATGTAAAGCAAAGCATGATATTGAATTAGTTTTTTTCCATACATGTAGTTCAAAATAAAGCTTTCTAAAACCTTTGATTCATTCACAGAGCTTAGGACAGAGTTTTCAAATGTACTTAGGTCTTTTTTTTGAGTAATTGACACTGTTAATTGTTTTCAAAGTGAGCAGAATGATTTGATTACATTTCCGTGAAAGTGTTGATTACTCTATATAGCTTATCATTTTATACCTGATTGTTTAAAGTCGATCAAGGACGTTTCTCACATGCCCCGTCGGGAAACGCACGAGGTTTCTGGTTTTGAATGAAGTAATTTCCTCGTTACGTATAACACTTGTTTTGCTCCAGGTTCCTCATGTTGTGCTTACCAATCTGTACCATTTATCTAACATAATTGTTCCTTATTGAGATAAGTTTTATGTCATCTGAATCAAAGTCTAAGTCTTATGTATACTACTGCAAACACCTCCTGAACATCGCCGTGATTCGTCCTTCATGCGCCCATTAACAAATTCTATTTTCGTCGTTTTTCTCAAAACCAGTGTCAATTTTAACAGACTTTTGTAAGTTGCTTTCAATGATTACTCCCTATGAGTAAATGAATAGTTTTCAAGATTAATGAAGCACTGTTTAACGCATTTAAAGAAATAATGTTCACGTTTAAACGAGGTAGCTATCATGTTAGATAATGGAAGCATTTTAACGAGATCTTTATCCAGATTGATATCGCTAGGCCTCCGTACTATTGTTTTATCAAATCTAATCTTTCAGTATTTTTTATGTCCCTAGAATAAGATATCAACGTACGAATACCTGTTTTATGAGACAAACATTTACTTGTTGCTTTATATTTGTAGTATATCTATCTATTTCATTTACTTTACAATACAAATATATTTGACGCCAAAATGCAGCTTGATGATAGTGTGAGGTTTTTTTTTTTTTTTTTTTTTAACACTACACATTATCCTTTTCTCGTATTGATTTTAAACACATATAACTTATTGGTTTTACTATCGTGTCACACACGCTTTGGCACCCACAGTTATCTAAATGTGATAAAGTGTAGTGTGTATGTCGTATATCACTACCCTAATACACATTTACAAGATCGTTCTCTTATCTCCTTCTGTAAACTTCCTGGTGTCGATACGGGTGGAGCTGGACGAGAGCAACGCATTTTTGCATTCTTTACCTTCATCATGACGTCTGGCAGGACTAAACGTGAGATCCTACAACTTATTGTCATAGGATGTTTTGCTGGTTTTCCTAATTTTGTTTATTCGTCATGTAAGTAATATTTCATTCATATTGGCTATAATCACAACGAACCATAGAAGTAATTTGAAGTATACTATATCAGTATTTAGAAATATCCTTATAATTATCCAGTTTTAATTTAGATGATAATACTTCGTGTTTAAATATCACTCTTTCACGGATTAATGACAACTACAGTGTAACAAGATAGATACCGAGCCAGATTTCATATCGTACATATAATTGCTATATATGTCTAGTCAGGACGTTAGCCACAGCTTTCATACATATGATGTGTAGAAGGTAGTTCGTGTTTGACAACAGAGATAACATTTTTGAGAGATCAACCCTTTAAATCCAGCTAAGTGTTATGTATATCAATAGTGAAAGGAGACACTCATATGTCTGTGAGATATTTTATAATGGTATATTCACACATGTGTTTGGCAATGGCAAACTCTCTCAAATGATCTTTAGCAAACAGACCATCTACTTTGTATCACCTAAAGTTGTATATGGGCCTTCTTCATAAACTCTAAACATAATTTACTAACAATTTGTAGTACGTGACAATTGTAGCTTACACTATGAAAAATAGGTAATCAACAACCTTGTTTTTGAGGACATTGTTTTTGTTTTCTTTGTTTACTTAAAGTATAAATTTGATGAGCAAGATTCATTCAAAAGCACTATTTAAATATTATTACGAAATGCATGCATACTGCTTTCATTCTGGTAGATAACATTGCACAAGGAAAGCGAGCGTCACAGAGTTCTGTCTACGGCGTGTGGGGAGCTGACAAAGCAGTAGATGGTGTGATAGGAAAAGATGTTGGAGGATGAAGTTGTAGTAGCACGAACCCAACAGGATCATCGACGGCATGGTGGATTGTTGACCTTCAACAAATGTCGAGGATAAAAACTATAAATATCACGTACAGACAGGATTGTAAGTAATGGTATTTGCTAAACACACTAGTGTATTTATTGTGGGAGAGTATATGAGTATAAAGCAGATGAGAAAATGTTGCAAAAAAAGCGCAAAAACAAAATGTTTTTTTCTTAATAAACTCACCCAGACAAAACCGAACTTGAATTTTTTTAATTTTTTTTTATACATATTACATCTATATATATCGCTCAACCCACACATACAATTTTTGAACCTTCTGCCACCTTAATATCAAACCAGCAGGCCCCGAGGCATTCACCTTCCTATTAAATCTTCTGCCCAAAAGGGAAAAACCCACAATCTATTTTTGATTTGATTCCGTGGTCCCTCTACTAATTTAAATCAGTGATATATATTAAACTATGTTACTCAAAAAGCATTTGATCAAATGTCTTCTTCATTTAAATTTGTAAAATATTTCAAATAAACGTTTATGACCGACACAATAACCCAAGTTGCGTATTAAATTTGTCTGTTGCTAACACGGTGCTGAAAATGGAGGGATATTCTTACCATTGTAGGTACAATGTTTGTAGATTTACGTGCTTAAATGGAAGTATGTAAGTAGCAGTTAACTGTTTTGAATTATCCGAAAACCTTAACGACAATCGTAATTGTATATTCATTAGAGTATTTTTCATATCAAAGTACAGTTTTAAATAGATCTTTAAGTATGTACTGAAAAGTAACGTGTTACGATGTGGCATAGCTATTAAATAATGAAACATGGCGTTACAAAGACTTCATGTTTTAAGAACTCTTAAAAAATACAATCAACATGTCTTTCGTATAACTTCAAGTAGTGTTATACATTTTTTCTGGTTAAATGTTTGTTTGTTTGTCCGAGTGTAATGGCCCATCGACAACTTGTGTTGATTTGTTATGGCGCAACCATCGTAAATCTAATGAAATAACAAACAGAATAATCTTTGAAAGTTAAGATAGTATAAAGGGGGAAAATAGGAAAGTAAAGTTAACAATATCGTGTAAAGAATGAAATAGGAAAATGTATTGATAAATGCCGAAAAAACCCGTCATATAGGTTAAATTAATGGCGTAACAGTTAATAAGACAGACCAATGTCTTTTATATAGTTTGAAAATGCCTCCAAGTCTACGGAGGTGAAAAAGGTTTTTCTTGTCCGTTTAAGTATTTTCACGAATGTACCAAAAACGATAAACTCAAACCTGTCTTCAACATATTCTGAAATTTAAGTAGTAGCATTTATTTATATATTCGTTTCATTTTGTTTCTTAACAATAGAAATTGCAGCAATAAATATAAAAGGATTCACTATTTCATAAAAAAACCTCTATTCCAGATCCCTTTCGCCTTTCTGGATTTTATCTTTATGTTTCCAACATGACCGTTTTGGACAGTCTTCGAAGTACATGGCATCTATGTTTTCATGACGACACAAAGGATCCAGAACTTCCATCATTCAACCAATCTCGTTGTTGTCCTGTTGACGGACGATATGTCATATTCTACAACATGCGTCCCGCTGATAATGGGCCTAAGTCTTATCGATACTACTCGACAACAAACGCTGTGTTGGAATTATGTGAGGTGCAGGTTTTTGGTAAATATAAATGTTCGCTATAATCTTAATAACCTTATTTCAGTTACTAAACATTAAATCGAACACAAGTCACCTCACATTTTAATGTCATATGACTATATATGGTACATTGTACATGCCTCTCTTTCATTATTTCAGAAGGAAAATATTAGGACATTTTATGTTTTCAAATCCTAATGATTATTGGATGACAATATTACGAAATATTTTTACTTTATTATTATGCTGTGAATTAATAGTGACCTGAACAATGAGCCGTGTATATCCTTCCATTAGGATGTCCGGTAAATCGTTTTGGATCTACCTGTTCGGGAATATGTCACTGTGGTGTGGGTGGATGTGATCCTGATACCGGACTATGTGACGTCACTGGATGTCAGAGTGGATGGATGGGACCACACTGCTCTGAAGGTAAAATGACTTAGATATGTCTACATATACAATATAACACTTAATGTATATGTCACGTCGGTTTATCAACATACGTTGCTAATTTGGAAATTTCATTTAGTTTCGAATGTGCAATTTTGTACATGTACTGTACCTGTGTGATTACTAGTTCTGAAAATGAGTTAGTTCTAATATTAGTAGGTGGGTTTTTTTCAGAATGTGGAAGTGGCAAATTTGGCATGAACTGTAACCACACGTGTCATTGTTCACAACCCGGATGTGATAGAGAAAATGGTAGCTGCGCCGTGCCAGGATGTGAAGCAGGATGGCAAGGGAGAGCTTATGATACGAGTACTAATTTAATTGCCTTGTTTTATTACATTTCATATATGTGATTCTCTATTTTGATTAACATATCTACATTATTATAAAACATCAATAGTTTGCGTTTGATTTCACCTACTCTTAAACATAAGATTCGTGTTAGTCAAGAAATGTTACAGCAGATTCCTACACTACAAGTGAATGATCTAAATGAGAGCAATATATCTGAAATAGAACTTTTAGACAATTTATATTGGTGACAGTTTATTTGTGCTGTTTCCATAATAATTTGTTCTCAATGATTTAAAGGCATTTTGTTCACAATTCCATGCCGGTATGAACGCAAGCCGGTTACGTTACAAACATATTTAACATGAAGCCTCATTTTATTACGTTCATAATATGTATTACCTGAGTTCAAGATTCCTGAACTAGCTTAACGTCACAAAAATGTTTGCTTCTAACGGTTGTCTCATTTGCTCTATTAGACGCGGAAGGAGAACCTTCAAAATGACGCTGATAATGCTTATAGGGGAACTTGCATTGGGAATGTTAGTATTCTGAAATCATATCAAACAATTCAAATTATGCTAACATTAACATTATCTAAATAACACATGCTATTTATTCAGAGTGTGGAGCCGGCAACTTTGGCGAGAACTGTTTACAGACATGTCACTGTGCTTTACCGGGATGTGACCAATTTAACGGGAGCTGTACACAGCCAGGATGTGAACCTGG
The DNA here is from genome assembly GCF_002113885.1 of Mizuhopecten yessoensis. Taxonomy (NCBI): domain Eukaryota; kingdom Metazoa; phylum Mollusca; class Bivalvia; order Pectinida; family Pectinidae; genus Mizuhopecten; species Mizuhopecten yessoensis. Next base: position 156,600 of record NW_018406865.1, read on the forward strand.
ATGGACAGGAATGGCTTGTGATAAGGGTACTTATTTATATGATAAAAAAGATTGGGCATTGAACAGTGTTTCCGTGTTTGTCATGACATGATCACGATGACTATATGAGTTTCAAAATCTAAATTAAATCATCCAGAAATGTGATGTACTCGTAGATAGATTTGTCGGCAAAATATTCTTTAAACATTAAACAAAAGTAAAAACAAAAGTTAAAAAAATAGATCCGATGTCAGATTGTCAATTTGTTTTAAGGGGTTCTTGAATGATATGGTTTTCCGAAAGACGTAATTAAAAAAAAAAATCCCATCAAAGAATGATCCATGGAATTTCATAATAAAACGAGTCCAGAAACAATTAAGTTAGCCACTCTGTGCTTTTTATTTATTAATAAACCTTTGAAATAGTTTATTATTGAGTATATTACAATAAGAAAAAAGAATTTGTTTATGAAACAACAGAAGAGGACATTCATAATACAATTGAAGGGGAAGTGGTGTGCTGCAAACGTACATATATACATGCAATATAAATTATTCAAAGGCCATTACAAATTTTGTTTAAAATTATACAGTAACGTATGACAATACTTTAGATTGCCCCGGGTAATATAAATTATCTACTAGGTGGAAGCAAGGGAGCAACTATGAAGCTCTTTGTTTCGTTTCTTTTATATTTAATCATCACAAGGAATTTGGATGTTATTTTTATATATATTCCACTTTGTTGTATTACTTGTAGCTATAATGTGAAGAATATGTACTTCACATGTCACATTCTTACAGTTTTTATGACATGATTTCAGTCTGTCTCACCGGATACTTTGGTGTGGACTGTAAAGAGATATGTCACTGTGAGATTCCTGGATGTAACAGAACGAATTGAGTGTGTATCAGGTCTGGTTGTGAGGCAGGATGGGAAGGACTGTCGTGCGACAAAGGTAATACAATCTTCATCATGTATAGTATATTCGTCGTTAATCGTTTGAAATGATAAATAGATAAAAAAAAAAAATTGTACTACACACATGTAACAATAAATGCAATCTGAAAGGCTTCTGTTTTTTAAAAGATACATATCAATCCGCTTTGCACATATTTCAAAAAAATGTCTATGCTTGGCTTGATAAATATTTTTTTATATATTTCAATGCAGCTATGTTTAACCAGTATTTAAATGAAATTGATAAATACGTTTTTTTCATCGATTTGGAATGAAAGCATGCGATATTGGTACATATGGCAAAGATTGTAAATCACTTCCAACTTCGCTACTCCCGGATGTGACATGACCAGCGGGAATTGTATCGTGTCCGGATGTGCGCTTGGATGGCAAGGACCTAATTGTAATAGAGATAATGGCAAATATATAGCAAAATCGATTTTTTAAGGAGAAAGCTCTCCATTGTTGCAGTGTGGTTTCCAATCCCGACATATGCTCTAAATGTAAAAATATCGTTTAAGTACGAATAAAGGAAGCGCTAATTGGATTTTTATCTTTAGATGTAGAAAAACAAACTAAGTTATTATTCATCATTTTATTTCACCATATCGCCATTTCGCCCACTTATGCCTCATTAATTAAACTGAAGTCCAACGAATGACAAATATATGTCTGAAAATGTTAAAGTGTTCCGAATACACCACAAAGGGGGAGGTGTCTATAAAATCCTTGATGACGTTACAAATGTTTAGCTACAACAAGTAAACTATACTCAATTTAGCATTACGTGTAAACCGTGTCAGAATAAATACCTGCAACAATGCTTCAGCCGATATCATTGCCAATTTCACAGAAAATTTGATTATTTATATTGTCTATCCAATTAGCTTGCAACATCAGTTCGTTTGGTAATAACTGTGATAACATATGTCACTGTACCAAACCCGGATGTGACAGATTCACCGGATTATGTAACGTGGCGGGATGTGATGTTGGCTGGACAGGTTCGGCATGTGACCAAGGTATTCAGATAAACGTTTTATTTACATACTCTTCGTATTAGCATACGTTCATTTGTATAAGCTCGATAAACGTGAGAGTATTGCAAACATATTAGTTTATGAGTTAGGAATAATCTACAGTCGATAAAACACCAAATGAAATTAGCAAGTCACGACCTGCAACATCTGACCGTGACATGTATAACAAATTCATAACACGAACCATTCAATGTAATTGATGTGAATGAGAATATACGTAATTTATAATGGCAATGTTGAGTGAGTGTATTAATGAATACAAGGGAAATTTAAACTTCTGTTTCAACTTGTAGATGTATGATTAGAAATCTCTTGGGTGTTTACAAATTTTGATACTTGAAAATCAAATATATCACCCTTATCAAATATTTAACTAGTAAACAATATTTATGACACCATAACAGAATAATGTTGCTAAAATCAGCATATTTATAGTACGAAAGAATAGCAAGTTACCGCATTAAAAAAACATTATTTTTTCCGAACACGTATAGGAACCCTAGCTGTCATATTGGAACTGCCATCCCGTTGTGTAACATGGATTTTATGTTGGTTAAATTGCAATTATACCAATTATTATATTGTATATTACTAGAGAACAAAATTGTCTCACAACACACTTCTTTATTGATCAGTATATCATATCGCTATAGCAGCAAGATAAAGTATTGATCATTTGTTATGCTTGTTTCGGTATAAATATGCTGGTGATTTAAGGCCGAGTTTACGATAATGTTCAGTTTTTATACAATGAATCTGTTAATGTATGTAATGTTTACATAGACAAACTTGTATAAAATAAACTGTTGTTTCTATTTATATTGTAGGCGTTAACATAAACAGTAAAGATAATTCGATGGTAAGTACAAATGAATTCAACGTTCGTCTTCCAATTTATACATGTTATGTTAATAAAATAGGAACCCTTTTACGCTCATTTTCACTTCACAAGATTGTTCCAAATATTAACAATTATCTCTCAAAATCTTTAATATGATATTTTTTTTAGGATTTTTACGGTCTTTCTCACTTCACAAGAATGTCCTAAATATTACAACTGATCTCTTGACATATTTACACTGATGTCAAAAACAGGATTAAATATACAAGGATATAACAAAGAGAGTGTGTATATATTTATGTAACGTTTCAATACAATTCCTTTCTCACGGAATACTTATTTGTTTAATTTTGTTTCAGAAATCAGGATCCGATGCTTTGGTAGGTTACATACTGTTTGGATCATTGCTGTTTATTTCCATCGGGTTCAACATAGGATTTATAATTGATCGTCTAAGGTATGACAACTTTGTATTTATTTAACCAACTTATTCGATGTTCTTGCTATCGTTAATATCTTTTATATAATATGCACAAACTATGTCTGGTTCAATATTGTTTTGTCAACTATATATGAACAGGTTGATTTGTACAAAATGAATATTTCTAGGTTAATAAGGTAACAGTCAATGTATACGTCTATTTTACTATAGTAAAGTTTTATGATATGATTTCACGCAAAATGAATCTTTCTATACAATTACAGATCCTTTAAAGGGGGAACAAATTTAAATTAAAACCCATTATTTTCAAATTCATGTTTCCAAGGAACTTTGCTTTAAAATAACTATTTAAATGAAACAAAATGAAAACTTGTAAAGCAGTATTTGGTACCTCTTATATGTACAAATGTTAACGATAATGAAATAAAACGTGACGTTGTACTTACAATACAAAGTAACGCCTTTTGACCTTACCAGTTGTCACCAAAGAGTATTCATATTTCTTTTTAAAAAGATAAAATCAGAAACACCTGAGTTAAAACGATATATTTTTAAATGGTCTATTACTTAAACATAAAGCACAAAGCTGCAGCAATATGTGAAAAATATTTGACTATAACACCAAATTTTGACAGTTTTTATTCAGTATCGTTTAACAATATCATAAATCCTTGCAAGTGTAAAGGTAAATAACTGTTATCGAATAATACGATAGAGCTTAGATATATAGACGACAAACATCATATTTTGTATCTTTATAGTTTCTTTTCATAAAAGCATTTAAATGTTAAACATTATGTTTATTTAACAAGAATTCCTTTCAATTGTAACATTTTATAATATATATGTAGTTCTAAGTAATTTATAATTGCCAAATTTGGTGTAATTTTTATTTATTGACATGCGAGTTTTGTATATAATGTACAACAAACTATATGCAATTTTCCAATCAATTATTTCGAAACATATTAATGGAAAAAATGTGTTATTTGTATATGATATATAAAATTCATGGATAGTACAGTATATATGTATGTAAGTTCACCTCAGTTGATACTTTCTAATGTTGGACATTCTTTATGTCTCCACTATTTTGATCCGCAAGTCGGAAGATAGACTGTTGTGAATACAACTCTGGTATAAACTTATTTATTTAAACAATAAGATACGTTAATAAAACAAAATAGTAATAAACAGTAGGTCTAGCATTTTTTTCACGACGAGTGTATTTTATGCGATGGGAGACAACTCGAACGACAATTCAATTACTAACTGAAAAATGGGGAATTGGAAAATTTAAAAGTAGTCCCATGGAAAAAACAGCCGTTCATACTAATATGAACAGCTGCTTTTGGGTCACATGTGCTACTATTAACCAATCACACAACCTTTAACAAAGCACACAACCAAGTTTGGAATTATGTATGAAATAATTATTTCAGAACCAAAAGGAAAAAGTCAGAACGTGCACAATCTGACAGCGAAATGCATTACCAGTGTAAGTATAATTTACATTGCATAATTAACACGAACACCATAATTGTAATGTATGAAGTTCGGAAATATTATTTACCATTAACAATGTTGATGCAATTCAAATCAATGATAAATAACGCGTGCGATATATATCTTAAAGCAAATAAGTTCATATTTATACTGCATCGTTTAATATTTACACTCGAGTTTATTTATGATAATCTCATTATTTTGTTTTCTTGTAGATACAGTTAATGTCAATGAGAACTATGAAATTCTTGACACATCGAAAATTGAACGAACAAAAAACATTTATGACACCGTAGACAAGAAGTGTGGCTAAAACGGCAAAGGAGATAATATTTACCTACAGATTAATAATCGACTCCTTTATACGTGTGTGATATATGTGAGAACAACTAACGCATTCAAACGTAATAACTTGGGTCACATCAAGCATGCGTTGGATAGAAATATCTGTTAACTTATAATACTAGCATTATACATATAATATATGACTCGGGAACAAAACTGTCGTCAACAACATTGTTATTTTGATCAGTAATAAGTCGAACTAACAAAACTGCGCCATTCATCTTAGGCATACATTTGAAGAAAAAAGATCCTGATAGAATAAAGCAAATATCAGAACGTCCGGCGATTATCCACGGCTACAAAATATCTTTAAAATTAATATAGATAGTGATATTGATGACAAAGTGCCATGACTTTCTTGAAATCATTCATAAAAATATGAGAAGATCTTATGAACACATTGTTTTGAGATTGAGGTCAAAGTGTATTATGAAACAGGAACAACATATATGACTGTTGTAAAACCTTGTAATTTAGTTTTATGATATCCATTTTGCGTTTGTATTAATTGTCGATAAAAGATTCATATCCAAAAATTACTTGTGTGTTGCAAATGCAAAATCTTGTTTGTTTGTTTGTTTGAGGGGTGTTATGTCCGACATTCGCTACCGAGTAGTTCTATCAAAATCATACAAAGCTATGGAAGATATGTAACCGCTGACTAGCATCTATATTTTGATGCTATTCTGATGGGTTTTTGATGAATAAAAAAACAAATGAACTATTCAATGCGAGTGAAAACAAAATCAACAAGAAAAAACTTTACCTTATAATAAAGGAACTTACTGGAAGATTTTCTTTATACTTTGACAGTAGAAATAAGTCCCTCTATTTTTTTTTAATCCAAAGTCATAAATACTCTACTGAAATGTAAATCGAAAGGGAGGACATTGTTACGAAAGTAGTCCGTGTTATCTTGAATACATTTGTAAAATGAAAATCATCTCATCTCTAACATAGCATCGTTTATGTAATCATGACACAAACGGCATATTTTAAACGCTTAAGGTTGTCCGTCGACTGCTGACAGACCAACGTATAACACATGGTTTCCGTGATAGATGTCGACTGCTGACAGACCAACGTATAATACATGGTTTCCGTGATAGATGTCGACTGCTAACAGACCAACGTATACCACATGGTTTCCGTGATAGATGTCGACTGCTGACAGACCATCGTATAACACATGGTTTCCGTGATAGATGTTGATGAAGACTATGGACAAGGTCTATGGTTTCGCAAGGGAAATGTGCTCTTTTTTGTTTTTGTTTTTGTTTTTATTATTATGCTCATTGGAATGCATTGTGGTTTTGTTGTTAATACCTGAGTTCTCGATGTGAGGAAGTGGTATTAAATGTATTCGACTTTACATGCCGTGTGTCGTCGATGAAGCACTTACCCTTCCGGAACACCTGGGAGTATTCTCTTTTCAAGTATCTCCATGTCAATCTTTCATTTGAACATTATTTGCCCTAGCTTCAACGATTTTGAGTTCAAAAAATGGTATTGTTAACATTTTGTGTTCTCTAATTGTTTCTTTACCATCTAATATTGATATGTTTAAAAAATAAGCAATACCAGCTTTAATTGTTCAGAACGAGAACGAAAGTGACGGCAAATGTCATCTTGAACCAATTATGAATTATCTTGTCTAATATGGAAAGTAAGCAATGTTTTGGTTATGTAATGCGTGGAGAATTAGAAAATAATACGTGCCACTGCGTTAACGGTGTTATATCGAACATTAATTCCAAATGTTGTACAAATATACTTTGTAAAGATCCATTTGTTACCGTAGCACCAATGATGAGTTGAGTCATGCATTGTCGAAATAAACATATATATTGTACAGTTAATGTTGATTTGTTTGGCTTTCTGCAATAATAAATTAAATATTTTAATAATCGTTTTCTTACTACGTATTACTTGTGATAATATTACGTTACAATCGTACAATGTTACAAGACTCTGAGGTTGGCCGAAACATTGTACCTGGAATTTGTTCTTGCACGGTTTGCATAATGGTGAGAAAATGAACTATCAATTGTAGCCAAAAGGCATTCATTTCAAAATCAACACTTCGGAACAAACGGATTTTCATTCATTTGACCTTTACTACATCTGATGAATTCTAAATGGACGACATAGCCATATTGGACAGTTGTTGCTTACGTTGTATGGAATTGATAATTTCTTTTCTATACACAACTATTTACAATTGCCGTGTTTTCACAAATGTGCAATCGACGTCAAGAATGCTACAATGGAACTATATAACATGATATCTCACAAGAAATACCGATTTGAATTGCAGCTTTGGTCAGCTGTTTATTATCCGCCACGTCGGCTAAGCTGCATCACATTAAAACTAAAATTCTACATCCGCAGTAAAGTTTTGTGTTTCTGTAATTGTTGCGTAGATACTATGGTTTCTTAATAATTATTATAAATCTTTGTAGTACACATTGTTATATTTTTATAATGCATTTCTTTTCCATTAACTTTATATTATAACGAAGTTGCAAAAGAGGAACTATTTTGTTTTGTTTCGAAGGGAAAAAGTGGGCAGAGTCTACCTGTCTGAACAGCTGTTCCCGTAATCAACCGAATGATTCGTCACTTTCATTCAAATTTAATTACAATTGAAATGGTGTAACTAACGGCTCTCTTTATGAATTATGCTTGAAGGTATATAATTATAGATAAAAGGATTACCATGTTTACTACACTTTTTTATGAGGTAATAAATGAAGTAGAGTGCGCTGTAAATTACACATGAACGCAAATTACAGCGTGCTCTTCTTGATTTATTTCCTCATAAACAAAGATAGGTTAAAAGTAAATCCTGAAATAAAAAAGGTAAGCACCCCCTGGTATATTGAGCACTAATATTTTACCTTAAGTATCAGTTTTAATGCAAATATTGATTATAACGAGAGCAATGTCCCATTAAAAAGATGTGAGGATACAGGTGTGACTGTAAGGTACGATATCGACGTAGTATGCACGTGAACCAAGCCTCCCATGCGTAACCCTAAATTCAGTACGCGTGCGCTTCAAATTTGGCTATTCCAGTCCGGTGTTTTTACAAACATATTCATTACAAGTAAACATGGTATGCAGGCAAATATCAGAAACGCAAAGATGGCAAATAATCGGCATGTACTCAACAGGAATGTCCTTCAAAGCTTCAGATAGGCTATCACTATAAGCCGACTAGTACAAAAATACACCCAAACCAACTTTATCCGCGAGACCATCTGTAACGACGCAGCATGAAGACAGTGTACTGCATCGCTTGATAAGGCGGATGCCATTCGCAACAGGCCCAGTTCTTAAACGCCAATGGCTACCCAATAGACGTTTTTCTGCAAGAACATTGAGGAACCGTTTGAAGTCAGCGGATTAGAGTCAATAAATCGTTCCATGCTAGCAGACCGACATTCACGATGTTTAGTGTGATGTGGTTGGATTTCGAGGACCTGGCGAAGGATTTATTGGTCAGAGTAGAGCCGTTTCCTGTTTCATGTCACCGATGGACAAATGAGAGTTTGGTGACAGAAAAGTACGGCGTATACCTAAGGAAATCTAGCCAACTGCCCCTTACGGTGGAGGCTATGTAATGATTTGGGGGTGTATCTCTCATGATTGTAAGTAGGACTTGGTTACCATACGAGGAAATCTAGCAGGTGATCAGTACATCAGAGACGTCTTACAACCAGTTGTTGTCCCCCTTTTGACAACCAAACGCTAGCAGCAAAGGCATATGTTAACAGATGACAGTGCTAGACCTCATCGTTTAATAACATTTACTGCCTACCTTTAAAGCGAAGCCAGACATCTTTTCTGTGGTCTGCCATGAGCCCAGATTTAAGTTCGATAAATCATGTTTGGGACATGATATGACGTAGTATATAGTCATCTGTACAAAACCTCCGTGTACTGGAGGCAGCATTGCACCGATATTGTTGGGGGCTACCACAGAAGGACATCCGACGTCAGACTGAAGGTATGAGACGTATAGTCCAAACACGTGGTGGTTACACTCGATACCGAATGTTTGAGCCACTATGTTGTTTAACGTGAAAAGTACAATAGAAACGTGATTTATGAACTGTTAAGATCAGTTCTTAAAATTGGCCTTTTTGACATTATATTAATTAAATTATCATTTCTGTTGATATTTGGTGTGTTTTCTTACAGCCAATGCGGTGACTAAACAGGTCACATTTCGTTTCCTTGGTTATTTGGTCAGTAATATCATGACACAAATTCGATCAATTGTCAATAAAAAAAACAACTAATCAATAAAAAAGCATTTGTTATTATCAAATGTACAAATTGCCCTTCATACAAGTACCTGTCTTGAAGTATAAGAAAAGCGCTACAGTATTTTCTGATGTACCGAGGAAAATGTTCAGTTAACTATTATTTTAAAACGCACTATTTAACTGGTATGTGTAATTTAATATGGTATTTTTTCCATGTTAAATAAAGCATGATATTGAATTGGTTTTCCTCATACATGTAGTTCAAAATGAAGCTTTCTAAAAGTTTTGATTCATTCACAGAGCTTAGGACAGAGTTTTCAAATGTACTTAGGTCTTATTGTTTGAGTAATTGACATTGTAATTGTTTTCAAAGTGAGCAGAATGAATTGATTACATTTCTGTGATAGTGTTAATTGCTCTATATAGCTTACCAGTTTATACCTGATTGTTTAAAGTCGATCAAGGACGTTTCTCACATGCCCCGTCGGGAAACGCACGAGGTTTCTGGTTTTGATCGAAGTAATTTCCTCGTTACGTATAACACTTGTTTTGCTCCAGGTTCCTCATATTGTGCCTTCCAATCTGTACCATCAATCTAATATAATTGTTCTTACTGAGATAGGTTTTATGTCATCTGAATGAAAGTCTCAGTCCTATGTATACGACTGCAAACACCTTATGAACATCGCCGTGATTTGTCCTACATGCGCCTATAAACAAGTTCGATATTCGCCGTTTTTCTCAAAACCAGTGTCAATTTAAACAGACTTTTGCAAATAGCTTTTGATGATTTTACCCTATGAGTAAGTGTATAGTTTTCAGTCCATTTTAGCAAGATAAATGAAGCACTTTAAAAGAACTGTTCAACGCATTTAAGGAAATAATTTTCACGTTTAAACGAGGTAAGTATCATGTTAGATAACGGAAGTATTTTAACGAGATCTTTATCCAGATTGATATCGCTAGGCCTCCGTACTATTGTTTTATAAAATCTAATCTTTCAGTATTTTTTATGTCCCTAGAATGAGATATCAACGTACGAATACCTGTTTTATGAGACAAACATTTACTTGTTGCTATATATTTGTAGAATATCTATCTATTTCATTTACTTTACAATACAAATATATTTGACACCAAAATGCAGCTTGATGATAATGTGTTGTTTTTTTGTCTAATGCTACACACTGTTTTTATTTCGTATTGATTTTAAACACATATAACTTATTGGTTTTACTATCGTGTCACACACGCTTTAACACCCACAGTTATCTAAATGTGATAAAGTGTAGTGTGTATGTCGTATATCACTACCCTAATACACATTTACCAAATCGTTCTCTTATCTCCTTCTGTAAACTTCCTGGTCTCGATACGGGTGGAGCTTGACGAGAACAACGCATTTTTGCATTCTTTACCTTCATCATGACGTCTGGCAGTAGCAAACGTGAGATCCTAAGACTCATTGTTATAGGATGTTTTGCTGGTTTCCCTCATTTTGTTTATTCGTCATGTAAGTAATATCCCATTTATATTGGCTATAATCACAACGAACTATAGAAGTAGTTTCGAAAGTATACTACTACATCAGTATTTAGAAATATCATTATAATTATCCAGTTTTAATTTAGATGATAATACTTCGTGTTGCGATATCACTCTTTCACGGCTTAATGACAACTACAGTGTAACAATACCGAGCCAGATTTCATATCGTAAATAAAATTGATTTATATTTCTAGCCGGGACACTAGTCATAGCTTTCACGTATATGACGTGTAGTCGGTAGTTCGTGTTTGACTAAAGAGATAACACTTTTAATATATCAACCCTTTAAATCCAGCTAAGTGTTCTGTATATCAACAGAGGAATGAGACCCTCATACGTCTGTGCGATATATTGTAACGATACACATGTATGAATAATAGAATATGTCAAATGATATTTAGCAAAAATGCAACCTTCTTTGTTCAGGAAACTTCCTTGAAGTTTTGTATGTGCCATCTTCTTAAAACTCTTAAAATTACTTCTTCACGTCAAGAAGTTGTTTTAACAATGATAAAAATGATTGTATGTGACTTTTGTTTATGTTAATGCAAAGAAAATTCACGATGAGGTGCAATAATCGGATTACTTTCAGGATAGGTATCTCGGCGGAATTATCTTGGTCCATTATAATACTTTTAATACCTATATAGTTTTGAAATATATCGATAACTTCGTTTATTATGTCGACATCTTTATAGTGACTGTCGACATGCGTGGCTCATGAATCATCGAAGGATGGCGGACGTGTGCTGCAGTACCATATTGTTCGATTGTAGAACAAATATTAGCACAGTGCATGATAATTTCATCAACGCGCTAATTACCGAAAATGATCCATGTTTAATATGCACAACTGCAATTTGGATGTATTTGATATTATTTTTAATCTCATGGGGATTCTTGGTTGCATCGTGTGATTTACCTGGTTATTATTGTTATGGTTGATTACATTGTTTTACAGCCTTCTAATATACTCTGTCCTGTCATTACACAATGCCTTTACATACTGAAAGGGTAAAGAAACACAGGGTAAACATTTGAGGTGATTTAATGTTATTTATTTTAATGATATATACAATAATTTTTATTAGAACCATCTTGAATAAACAAATTACCAACATTTCATTCGATTTAGACAGATAGTTATGAGTAATTGAGGTTAACGATTAGTATTGGAACTTTATATAGATAGCCAAACTGATGATTGGAACGGAATTGACCATTTCAATTATTTTACATGTAATACAGTGTAACAGTGTTGATGATATAATTCTGGTGGGAGATTTAATGTTCTTCGCCCCGGTTCCCATCTAATATGGTTGATTAATATTATACATCTAAATATTATGTCGAATCTCATTAACTTAAGCACCTTTTACACCGAGACAGTAAAACTTAATTTGCGACAGAATCAACGCGATGTACCGCTGCAAATCTCAAAATAAGTAGGGTTATCCCTAAAACATATCCGTAAAGAAAATATGAACTGCTTTAAATATTTACATTGTAGGTGTAACCCTATCCAAATATTGTGGTTGTGCTATGTTTGTTGATGTTAAACCAGTGCTCTATTGTTTGTAACGTACATTATCTCTCATAATGTTCCTGTATGTTCATGCCGTGGACGCAGTGTGTAATATGTTCACAAAGAACTTTATTAACACAATAGCATTTAAGTTGATGTCCAAAACTGGGCACTATAAACACAATGGGTATTTCATGTCACTTAATGTAGGTGGGCATTATTTATACAAAGGCCCGAATAGATAGATGACATAACAGACTACACATTTCACCACTATATAAAAACTGAACATAAAATTCAAAAGAACACAAAACAATAGAAAGTAGTAAATTTTATTGTATTTTAATCATAATAATAAGTTTAATTTTTTCATCGTTTTCCTTGTCACCTAATGTGATTTAAATGCTTCATAGCAAAAATGGTGTCATAGGAGCTAACATCGGCTGCTGATTCGGTCTCAAATATATATGATCTGTTTATACTCAGAGCCATCAAATCATACTCAGTTCAATTCATGTCCTTCTTAGCTGCGAAAAGAGAAATATATTCCTTCTGAAGCAAATTTCTCCTTTCAAAAATCCTTGATGAACCTGTTATTTCATTGAGTTAATATCTCTAAAGAACACTTATATCATGCTTTTTATAACATATCACCATTTGAAATTCATAACATAGTTATGTTTCTTTTCGTTATTTAACAATTTAATCAGATCGGATTTTTTTTTTACTGCTAAATTACCTTTTTAACATGCCGCACACATCAAAGACTAAACAATTGTTTTGGATATGCCCTATTACCATTGATATGAGGCTGCAGTCAGATATATTTGCATCTTAAATTGAAGATAAATATAAATCGTTGCTTGTATGCTATCATGTCCTATTCAACAAAAGGTTTCCACAAATAGAATTGTTGTAAAACAAACAAAAACACAAAAAAAGAAATGAACAATAATAATTGGGATCGAACTCGACCTTAATACTGCCAGTCGAAAAGAAATCAGCTCAGTAATAGAAATCTTCATCACGATAACAACTGATGAAGTAGTATCCTTTCAGTAATTGATTATTCAAGGTTTACATTTTATTCAGAGTTAAATGCAACCTGACATCTCGGCTGTTTCCGGTAAGGAGCAGTCGTGTTATGCCATAATCAGGCGGGGCGAAAAAATATGTCCACACCTTGCAAAGTGTGCGTGACTGGTGAACCGTGGCGGTTGGTATTTATTTTCCAAGTGGTATTTATTTAAAGAAAGGAGCAAATTGGTTTAAGTCGATTTATGACCTCTACCTGGGTTTCTTCTTCATACAACCCAGAGATTCGGGCTAACGCCCTCATCTCTGGGTGTATTCAGGAAAAGTCCAGGTTGAGGTCATTACAATGTATCTATTACTTATCATCTACACGGCGATGACTAAACTTAATGTTACAATGTTTTATTTATTTTTCAGTAGTCAGTATTGACTCAATATGCCTATACAATGGCTGATTTGTAGAAAGCTTAAAAAATGTAATGTTGTAATGTTCGCCGTTTTTATTCCGGGCCTCTACATAAAATATTGACAAAACGCTGTCGAGTTCTGACGGTGTTATTATGTCTAGGTCGCACGACGAACTTTTCTCCTGCAGTTTTTACACCTTAACGGCTCCTTCTGTGGCCTTTTGTGTATTGATTGAATCTTCCTCTTCCATAAAGTTTTGAAACTTTTCATTACTGACGGTGGCAAATCGTTGTTTAAACGAGTTGTCATTAGGCTTAGCTGTAATCGACGCCTCTATGGTGTGAAAAGACCGGATGTTGAGGTTATTTTCAGGTTCTATATTTACATATAGTACACATAAGTAAATACATGTATGTAAAGACGCGCACGTTGTTTTTGTATATTGTTCTATGTATCCATAATATATTACACAGTCGCATGTTTATAAAGTAAATGTTCTTACCCTGCCAATTACCTTTTTTCGACCCCCAAACGGCGCAAAGCGCCGCCGGGGTTTGATCTGTAAACACTTTGTCCACTTCCGGTGCTTCCCCATGCGTGAAAGCCTTCTTGAAAATTTAGGCCGTATACTGTCTACAATAATATGATAGTAAACCCTACTGTTTGGTATTTATTGCAGTTTACTAGTGAAATATCATGAATTATCCATTTGATAAAACATATCTTTAATGCAGTGAAGATAAACGAAACATAATATCTTCACAAGTAAAACCTTCACTCTTAGTATTGTTCAATCTAAACCGTACATTATATTCTCTGCGTAGATTTTCAGTTTCAAGTTTAGATGATGTGACGGTGGTTGTGTTGTCTACTTTTACAGCATACATTTTTGTTTTTACATAACTACAGAATTAATATCATTTTTGTCTGGAAATCTTACCAGATAATACTAGTAAATGGCAAAATTGCAGTGAAAACCTATTCAAAATGGCGCTCTGTATTGTTGTCAAGCGTGACGTCATTACAACTTG
>NW_018406865.1:172639-173082 GCF_002113885.1 Mizuhopecten yessoensis
GGAATGACAATATTAATGCCATCAACAATTTATATAATTATAATTAAATGGATTCAAGTATTCAGGATCCGTTCCCTCGTGATTGATGGACTATCAGTAAATCATTTTCATAAAAAGGTTTGGTGTCCAGCAACTTAGCTGCATTTTCATTTTAAGTACTTTTACTCAAAAGAGTGGGATGCACGTTAAGGACGTTTATCGCTTTTGTTTCGGTAGGTAATATTGCATTAGGAAAGACAGCGTCACAAAGTACCGATTACGGCGACTGGAATGCTGACAAAGCAGTAGATGGTATAATAGGGAAAGACGTGAAACCTCATGGAGGAGGAAGCTGTAGTTCTACTAAGCCGACCGAATCACGTGAGGCATGGTGGAGAGTTGACCTTCAGCAAATGTCAAGGATAAAAACTATAAACATCACGTACAGACAGTTGTGTAAGTAT
>NW_018406865.1:173142-173384 GCF_002113885.1 Mizuhopecten yessoensis
CAACACAATATATTAGATACATATAAGACATAAAAAATACATAAAAAGTATAAGAAAAGAATGCAAAATATTTAAGCTTTAGTTTTTTTCTTTCACAACGGTATGAAATTGAATTTTATATCACCATCATAACAGATGAACAAGTGTTGGTTAATTACACACTACAAGACCATTTGCCGTATTTGGCTTTGAGGTCTTAAACTCGGTTACATATACATTAAGCAGTTCCATTGCGGATACAA
>NW_018406865.1:173439-173912 GCF_002113885.1 Mizuhopecten yessoensis
ATTAAAGAGTATCTGTGTGACTTCAATTGTAGCTATTTCTATTGTCTACTTTGCCTCAGTTTACAATGTTAAATTATCGTAATATTGGGAAAATAACGTTATTATTTCAATCCTTTTGATCAGATGGCATACTATGGGAGAATATGAATTATAGAAACATGTGCTGGTTTTATTTTATTTTCTTCAAAATTATACTTTGTGTCAGTGACACTCGGTATCGCAACACCTTCATAATTAAAGGACTAACAAATGTAAAATATGACTTTCAAACAATGTTTTTATTATGTGCTAGATATAAAACATAAAAATGTGATACGTTTTCCTTTTTTATTATAATTATGATGTGAAACATGCTTTGAAACATCTGACACACATTTTGAATGTAAAATATAACACATATTTATCTTTTCGGTAGCGTGTAAAATATATTATCTGTGTTTCATCTTCAATCTAATGCTTCAGATCCCTTTCGA
>NW_018406865.1:173922-175544 GCF_002113885.1 Mizuhopecten yessoensis
AATACGTCATATTTTACAACAAACGTCCCGCTGATAATGGACCTAATTCTCATCAATACTACTCGACAACAAATGCTGTTGTTGAATTATGTGAGGTGCAGGTGTTTGGTAATTATTAAAATTTATCATAACATTATTTTAGTTTTTATATCACTACGACGAATTTTTAGATATCTCAAAGTCGAATGTCATATGCACATATATATAATTTAATAGTAGCTCTTTCATTTTTTTCCGGAAGAAATATATTTATAAAAGCTTTCGGATGTGATTAATTAGCTGTGAATTCACAACAACATAAACAGATAAGTAAACTATTTCCTTCTGTTAGGATGTCCGGTAAACAGTTTTGGACCTACCTGTAGTGGAACATGTCACTGTAGCGTGAGTGGATGTGATCCTGATACCGGACTATGTGACGTCAATGGATGTCAGAGTGGATGGATGGGGCTTACCTGCTCTGAAGGTAAAATAACTTAAGATATGTCTACATGTATAATATATCACTAAATTCACATGTCGAGTTATCAACAAATGCTTTTATTTGGCAATTCCTTTCAGTTTCATGCCGGTATCAACGCAATTTTATACATGTACTGTGCCTGTAGTTTCCAAACAAATAATAAGTGAAATAAGTATCGATATTATTTTTTCATTTCTTTCAGAATGTGAAAGTGGCAAATTTGGCATGAACTGTAGCCATACATGTCATTGTTTACAACCTGGATGTGATAGAGAAACCGGAAGTTGTATGGTACCAGGATGTGAAGCCGGATGGCAAGGGAGTGCTTGTGATCAGAGTACTAATTTTGTTGTCTGGTTTTATTCCATTTCATAGATGTGATTCTTTATTTTGATTAACATATCTACATTATTATAAATAATATATAATTTGCGTTTATCTTCAGCTACATTTAAACATCAGGTTCTTGTTAAAAGTCAAGAAATGTTATAGGCGTTTCCTTCATTACAAGTTAATAATCTATATATCTGAAATAGAACTTTTAAGCAATTTATATTTGTGACAGTGTATTTGTGCTGTTTCCTTTATAACTTGTTTTCATTGCTATATAAGGACTTAAAGGCATTTTGTTCACAATTTCATGCCGGTATGAACGTAAGCCGGTTACGTTACAAACATATTTAACATGAAGCCCCGTCGTTTTTTTACGTTCTACATATTTATTAACCTTAAAATAAATATTTTCGTATGTGTTCGGTATTGACGACACGGCCAGTGCAATCAACATTCCTGAACTAGCTCAACGTCACCAAAATGTTTGCTTCTAACTGTTGTCTCTAATCGACGCGGAAGCACTTTTTCAAAATGACGTTGATCGAATTGCGTTCAGAGCTCTATGAACGCAATTTATTCTGGAAATGCTTATAGAGGAAATGGCACTGGAAAAGTTAATATGCTGAAATCAAACAATTCAAACCATGCTAACATTAACATTATCTAATTAAAATTTGCTATTTATTCAGAGTGCGGAACCGGCAACTTTGGCGATAAGTGTTTACAGGCATGTCACTGTGCTTTACCGGGGTGTGACCAATTCAACGGGAGCTGTACACAACCAGGATGTGAACCTGGATGGACAGGAATGGCTTGTGATAAGGGT
>NW_018406865.1:178002-178252 GCF_002113885.1 Mizuhopecten yessoensis
TATGGGGTTCTTGAATGATGTGGTTTTTCGTATGACGTAATTCAAATAAAACAAATCCCATGAAAGAATGATCCATGGAATTTAATAATAAAATGAGTCAAGAAACAATTAAGTTTGCCACTCTGTGTTATTTATGTATTAATAAACCTTTGAAATAGTTTATAATTGAGCATATAACAATAAGAAAAAAAGAATTTGTTTATGTAACAACAGAAGAGGACATTCATAATACCATTGAAGGTGAAGCGGT
>NW_018406865.1:178577-179325 GCF_002113885.1 Mizuhopecten yessoensis
GCTCCTGGATGTAACAGAACGAATGGAGTATGTATCAGTTCTGGTTGTGAGGCAGGATGGGAAGGACTGTCCTGTGACAAAGGTAATACAATCTTCTTTATTTATAGTATATACGTCGTCAATCCATTCAAATGATAATAAGATGGATTTAATTGTACTACATGACAATACATACTGATATATAGATAATCAATATCTTTAGTTTTCAATTGCTAACATTAATACAGTCCTCTTACTTCTGAACAGACTATAAGGATTATTTTTAATAGATATATTAGATATCAATCCGCCTTGCACATATTTTATCCAAAAATTGACTATGTTTGGTTGTATATCTAATTTTGTGTTTTATAAATTCAATGTTGCAATGTTTTGACAAATTTTTAAATGAAACTAATAAATAGCTTTTTTTCGTCGATTTGGGATGTAAGCATGCGACATTGGTAAATACGGCAAAGATTGTAAATACACTTGCAACTGCGCTACTCCCGGATGTGACATGACCAGCGGTAATTGTATCGTGTCCGGATGTGCACTTGGATGGCAAGGACCTACTTGTAATAGATGTAATTGCAAATATTTTAGCAAAATCTATCATTTAAGGAGAAAGCTCTCCATTATTGCAGTTTGCTTTTTAATCCCAACATATGCTCTGAATGGAAAATATTACTTTAAATACGAGGAAAGAAAGCGCTAATTTGTTTTTTTTTTCTTTAGATGCAGAAGTCAAACCAAGTTATTATTCATT
>NW_018406865.1:180535-180715 GCF_002113885.1 Mizuhopecten yessoensis
TGGTGTGCTGTGCAACATTATTCGACTGTGTTAATTATTATCCTCAAACATGGTTTGTGAATATCGAAAGTTCAAAATGCAAAATACATTTGTAGGATGTACCAAGCCAATGAATTTAGTTTTACATCAAAATAAATATTTAATCATTAATTATAAGTAACATTGTTTCCAGACGACAAG
>NW_018406865.1:182098-195179 GCF_002113885.1 Mizuhopecten yessoensis
ATTGCCCGAGGTATCAATCAGGTTAGTTTGACATCCTCGTACTTCAAGAATAGATATACAACAACGATTTTTACGATCCTTGTGAACGTTCTATTTAATCAAAATAGGCCCAAAAGTGACAACGTTAGATGACTTTTGGCGGATGGTATGGCAGAAGCAGAGCGGAAAGATTATTATGCTTGCAAATTTAGTGGAACTTGGAAAGGTAATAAAACCTATATGACATATCTTCATCTATGTTATCCATGCTTTGATGACGTTATCAGCGTTTCCTATATATTCGTATTATTTGACATTTTTGCGACGAAGCCGTGACATCGTTTTTTCAGACTTTTTTTCATGATTATTTTTTATTCATTTTTTTACATAATAGTATTTGTACGTGTAGAAAGATGATTTGGAGAACCATGCTTCTTTTAACAGATCAATTCCAAGTTAGCACAACTAAAACTTTATACTTAATGGAATGTACTTTATATGTGGTTGTGCTGTCTTGTACCCATGTACTGTGTCATCCAGTGAATATACCCGTGTCATATTTTTTTGCGTATTAACCCATGTACTATGACCTATCAGCCATGTGATTGGTTGTAAGTTTAAATTGTTTCAATTGTGACGTCACGCATAGACAAGAACATGACATCACAGCCTTACGCACTGGAGTCAAAATGGTGGCTTTTTACATTTCAAGGTTGCATGCAAATTGTCGTTTTACACGAATACATGCCACATATCTTGAGTATGTGATAAAAAGGATCTTACACTCGTTTTCATTCATATCAAATTTATGAAACTCGTCACGAATTTTTCATTTTAGCTCAACAGAGGCTCGCTAAATTGAAACATTCTTAGACCCGTTTCATAAATCTCATATGAAATGAAAACTCATATAAAATCCTATATATATGATATGACCTTTGACACTTATAACTGGCATGTATGCTATTGTCTTGCATGCATGACACTGATCTTCCTGCCAATTTCTATCATCAATCGTGCCACTGCCCGCCCTTAAGATCCATTCTATCTAGCTCAGACCAGTTTTTCAATATCACGTCTCAGTTTAATAACTAAAGAGATTAGTATATGATATGTAATACATGAGGAGATCAAGCATATACTAATATCGTCGGTAGGAGGTATTAGTGCTTCAGTATTAGATGCACTAAGGGCGTGAATCAATGCATCCATGTTTGTTGGCTGTAAAAGCCTGTTTCATCGTAACCAGATCAATGGTGATATAGACCACCATTAGTATAATTTTATATTCATGAATCCTTGATGACTGCTCATGTGGTGAATAAGTAATATCCCCTCTTCGCCTTCTGGATTCAATCCCTATAAAAGGCACTATTAGTATTGGTTTATAGTTCTTTATTCCTCGTTAACAGTTGTTAATTAATTATATTAATTGACTAAGTTAAATATATTAGGATGTTGTGATTTGTTTAGCATTTTTGGCATTTTTATTATTATTAGAAAAAGTGCAGTAAATACTGGGATGGGGAGGAGGGCAATTTCCTGCAGCTCGGACTATATCAAGTGACACTACAAGAGGAATTGTCGTACGCCTTCTATACCATTAGAAAACTATCAGTGAGGAATAAACAGGTAATTGATAGGAACCAAAAAAAATAGAAACATATTTTGACTTTGAAAATGCGTAAGAAATCAGGATCTTTTCTGGACATAAACAATATCATTTGGCGAATTGAAGGTAAGCTATTTTGTCATTGGATTAGTCCTCACCATTTTGAGGACATGACATAACTTGGTTTTGACCAAAATTTGGGAGTGGGGGTTGTCGTCGATGAAGCAGAAGACGCTCACTCTTTCGGAACACCTGGTCGGGTTTCCTTTGTACGTGTTCAGTTGTTGTCATGTTGGTCTATCATTATTGAAAAATTGTAACCATGGTGTCATTGCTTTTGAATTCAAGCTGCTGTTTTGTTGACATACCGAAATTCCTTATTTTCATAGAAATTGAAGTTTTAAATAAAATAGAGAAGACATATGAATGCTTAGGCCAGAAATATCGTATCATTGGCGTCTAAAACCCCCATTTTGTCAAACAACCGTTACCCTTTATCTATTGTTGTTATCAAGACTAACGCCAAAAGGCAGATTATGCAGTTCCACTTCACAAAATGGCCAGATCACGGTGTACCGGAAGCGTTCGAACTCCTTCAGTTTCACAAACGGGTACAATCTTCACCAACAGATCTGAACGGTCTACTTATTGTGCACTGCAGGTAAGAGGCTGCTAGATTGATAACAGTTGTAAAACTATATCTATTAATGTCATTGTGTTTTAATTTCAGAATTAAAAGTTCCAATATAAGTTTAGCTCATCAACGGCTTTTTCATTGATTAATGACCATTGGTTACGCTGATAATAAAAACTTGACCGGTACATGCGAGGTGAAAATACAGCTTAGTTCTCAACCCATCAGCGACGTAAGAAGAACAAAGAACAGAGTGATCTGCAACTTTTGTAGAAGAAAGATAAATATTGAAAAAAGATTCCATTTTTGAAGAATTGTTCAAACGTAGATTGAATTGCTTTATAATGCACTAACAAACAAATTTCAAAAACACACGACACAAATGGATGAAAGATGTACAGTAGTTAACTATGTTTGTTATCTTTGCAACGTGCGAAATATAAACACTGATGATGACAAAATGTGTCTGGCAAGCGTAAAGCATATCAACATTCTACAAATTGGCCCTGACGTTTTCGCCGCCATATGTATTTAAAGACAGTGTACATAAATAGAAATTGTACTTACATTGATTGACTCTGACTACATAGCTTAATTACTAAATATAAACATGTGAATTTACTGATGCTAGCTTAGAATGCGAATATTCTACTTGTTCACTAATCATAAGAGTTTACAACAAATCTGTTAAACGAGGCAAAAGTTTTTGTAAAGACATCGGGATGCCAAAGCCAGTTTTGTTACAGATACATAAGCGATGAACACACTTTGTTAAGTTATCCAAGACATCAACGAATTGGTCTCTTCGATTTAATTCGACATATTGAGCTTGAGGACTATTTAATTGGACATATTAATGCTGGATTTTTTCTCTCGATAAGATCGTCGGATAATTAATATCTTACAGTGCCGGTATTGGAAGAACCGGAACATACATTGGTCTAGACGCCTTGTTGAAAGAGGGAAATGAGAACGATGAAATCGATGTGTTTGCTTACACTAAAAGGATGCGGAAGGATCGAATGAACATGATACAAACAATAGTAAATATTCAAGATTCAAAATGAGTACAAAAAAGAATATGTGTTCTATATTAGCTATTGCAATACTAATAGTCTATGATAGATTACCATTTTGATAAAAGTGACACTAATTCTTAAATCGTAACATTGTACAAATATTGGCACAAAAAATAATAGAAGTATACAAAGAATCACTATTGAATTAAACCCTAATCAAGTAAAAATCATGGTAAATATTTGTACAGAATGTATGCTGTAACATGTAACAAAATTATCTATAAACTGATTGTTAGTACATGTACTTTGGTAATCTACCTATCAGGATAAAAAAAGGTATTACCGATCATTGGTCCAAATACGCATAGTGTCCTGTTTCGTACTATGTTCACAACATGCACTGTTTACACAATGTGACATTACTTACAGGACCAGTACGTAGTACTCCACGATGTCCTCGCCGAGGGCCTCGGAATTGTGACCCAGTGTATGACAGAACCTGATTTCAGCAAAAATATTTCTGACATGCTTACTGGGGGCATTGTCGAAAAACAGTTTAATGCAAGTATCAATTTGAATAAAACCTCCATGCAACATCACAAGATGGCTGGTTAGTTATACACACACTTTGGCTTGAATAGATTTATGATTAAGAATGAAATTGCGAAACATGAACGAAATCTTATTAAGAAAGGGCAAGTTGACCTATTCTAACCTACAGTGTACAGTTGCTTACATAATTATCATTCATTTTATAATACAATTATAACGAGTAATACAAACATGCTACTACATTGTATTATGCATTTTATGATACAGATGTACATGTACACTAAGCCAAACATGATATATTAATCGAAATGATGAATCTTACAATGACCCTGTCAATAGGATATATTTTCGTAAATCAAATAAATGTTTATTTCTATTGTTATAGATATTACTTATATTGTAATCCTATGGTAACTATAATAATAGAATATTATGATTACAGGTGTACATGATACATATTTGATTAATGATTTATTTTAATAAACCGTGAAGGCTTTAGAAAATCACAAGCCTCATTACAAAGACAGAGATATCGAGACTGCTCTTACCAGCACAAACAAAAGGAAAAACAAAGACCTCTCAATATTAGCAGGTGAGTGTGATTTCATTTGTAGTTTGACGTTGTTTTTTTTAGGAATTGCTTAGAGGAAATGACAACCTTGTCAAAACCAGATCATTATAACATTTGCTTCGTTCAACTGAAACAAAATCGAGTGACAGTGATAAAGTATTTCTTTATGTGATTGTCATCTTGAATATGATTTTTCTTGCATACACCCTTAACATATTCAATTGTAGCAGTATTTTTGTTTGTTAAAAATATAATATTAACGTGTTTCAAGTTCAATTTACGTACATGAGTATTTCGTACATGTATGAAGACACAAAACTGCTTGATACTAACCTTTTTTTCTTACAGTGGAGAGATACCGGGTGTACCTAACAGCTACAACATCCGATTATATAAACGCAATAAATGCACCGGTAATGAATTTGGACATCGATATGTGTGTCTTATCATGCTGATTTATATAAAAATGGCTTTACATTAATATGTGAAAAATACAAAATATATAATAAGTACAACTTTTATCTCATCATCATCATTTGGATACTCCATTTGATACTTCCTGCTATTACCTCTTTCTCATTTGATCTGTCTGGCACATTCCCGCGGAATTTTCACACAGCAACGTTTTCATCCGTGCGCTAACGCAAGTTATACAGACACACTGTACAACCGTACATTGTTTTGTAAACACACTTGTGTGAACTACTTTTTATTGTTATGAAGGACGGACTATGTTGTTTACGCAGAATCATTCAAACTTAAATTTAAAAGATTTAGTAGTGGAGAGGCTATATTTGTTTTAGGCGCCGGACGAAATCCTTGTACACTCTAGCGAAAATGAATAGTTTTTTTTGCACTAAAAGGTGTGAGAAAAAACAATTGCCTGTAAGTTAGCAATATTAGGTTATCTCAGTCTCGGTCTAAGATTACGTAACATCTCAACCGACGCGTCAGCGAAGATTGGGTTTATGTTTCATAATCTTAGCCTTCGACCGAGATAAGCCTATCTCACTCAGTTACAGATAACAAATTGTATGAGTCCGATATTGTACATATACAAAAACGTTGAAAGACACGAGTTTACATGAAGTGTACATGGAAATACATATTTATCATAACAACATATATTCTAATGTAAACTGGCATACCAATAGTATATCTTAGTGGAGAAAATTATTGTTACAATGACGACTGTCATTTATTCTATAATTAGTTTAGAAATTTAATGATATACTGGAAATTGCCAAACAATTCGACAAGAATAGCATATTTAACGACAAGATCATGAACATATTTTTGATAATGTCACAAACCAAATAATTATTCTCTTTAATTTTGGAGTTATCGGGATCAGTATGGATATATCATTACACAGCATCCTCTAAACAACACGGTCGAAGACTTCTGGTCCATGGTCTCGCAGCAGGCGGTTGATGTCATTGTATCGATTGGTACACCTCAGGTAAAAGTCAATCAAATGATCAATATATCTGTTATATTCATATTTATACCGTGACAGGTGAATCAGGAGACAATATTGAAAACTTCCCCTTTTGGTAATAGCAAAAGCGATTTGTTATGGGTTAACAGGGGGTGAGAATACACCAGTTCTGCTCGGTAGAAAGCAATATTGTAAATTTGTCTTTTTTGTTTTTGGAGTACACAAAGCTATTTATTTTTGTTAAACAGGATGTCAGAATACACCAATTTACCAATTTTAACTCATTCACTCCTGAAGACACATTTTAACTCTCTCTTCCAATTCACAGGTTGGAATAGTTCATTATGAAATTTCAGGGGTGAATGAATTAAAGAAGACTGAATTGAAATGGTCATTACAACTGTATGTAGAATGTAACAGGATGTCAGAATGCGCAGGGGACGCATACTACTTTTTATAATACGAAAGCAAAATATCATATTATTGTTAATTAATTTATATTAAATATCTTTAGGAATGACATACTATTATTTTAGCGGGTAGGAAGTTTTGTATCTCAATAATTTTACGGTATTTGTTATATTTCAAAGTTCGTAACAGGATATGTAAATGTTTAGTAGTTTACCACAATAACACTGATATAAAGATTAACATCATATGCAGTCTTGGCGTGGCTGTGTATCTTGATGAGCGTACAATATTTGTAATATCTCATATTTGTTTATTACTGTTACATTTACTCAACACCATAACGCTGTTATGATCACTATCATAATTTATTATGCAACCTTGACGGCTATATATTCATTAAATTTATGACTATGCAATCACGGATATTCAACAAAAGAAAACGATTCTATTAATTATTGACTAATGATAGTGGTTTCTTAATTTCATCATAGAATCATAGATCAATAAATAGTACAATTGTATCCTAAGCTTAGGAGTTAGGTATTTGTCATATTTTAAGGGTGACGCGAGATGGCCCACACAAGAAGGACACGTTGACACGTTTGGCGACTACACCGTTATGTATGACGACACTCAGCCGCAATCATTGAAGTCGGATGGTGTGATCAAACGGAAGCTTTCAATTCAGAACAAGGTAATACTACATGACAGGAAATATCGTTCCAGTGATGTTAACTTGACAGTAACAATTATTATTTTACCACAATATCATACAAAAAAAATCGATATCATGTGTAAACAAATGTTAATTCCATTGATTTGAACATAAAAATACAAACTATTAATTCTTGTTTCAATAAATTTGGTAGTATTAACTATATGGTTTGTAGATATCAAAATGTTACTGTGAAAATAACTTAATTAAATTTGTGTGTACCGTATGTGTACTTGTACGAGGGTCATATATAGATATAAGCGTTGATGCCTAAATATGTCAGTGTATATCACCATAACCCTGATGAATTTCTTATGTGACAAAATTTTCACCGAACCCATATCTACATATTTCAAGACTGATTACTGGGTCAGGTGCATGAAGAAGTCGAAAGTAAAAGGTTACATGTATATATTGTGCTAATTGTGTTTGAGGTCTAACTACATTTAATGTTATATTGTAAACACCATTTTTATAGAAAGCAACGACTAGAACTGTTGTAACCATTCTTGAAACATCGTCTTGGAACGAGTCACTTCCCTCGACAAAATCGATGTTGGAATTGATTCAACAAGTGTTAACCTCAAAAGGCAGTGTAACATCACCAGTCGTCATAACCTGCTCGTAAGTACAAAAACATATCATAAGTGCTGGTGTAAACAATAACATCATCAGTCGTTATAACCTGCTGGTAAGTACAAAACATATCATAAGTGCTAGTGTAAATAATAACATCAGCAAAAATGACCATAAATCTGGTGTGTAGGGGAAAATGATATGGAATAAATGGAATGTATGCATGTTTTTAGGATAAGCAAATTATTATACCAGCAACGAAGTATACTGGAATCACCCTGTTTGGATGTCTGGATGTCTGGATTTCCGTCGTCCGCAGTAACTTGTCTGCTCGTGCTGCCAATTTACATGTATATTATACATGTATTGATGTTTTATATGCCTCGTGCTTCAACATGTATTTATGTTATATATGGTTTGGGCTGCAACATTTAATTATATTCATATGGCTTGTACTACAACATGCATTTATGTTATGTATGGCTCGTGACACAACATGCGTTTATGTTTTATATGGCTTGTGCTACCACATGCGTTTATGTTTTACATTGCTCGTGACACAACATGCATTTATGTGTTATACGGCTCGTGCTGTTACATGTATTTATGTTTTATTCGGTACAAATATTCCTATTCCGCAAAATTAGTCATGCAATGTCAATAAACGTATTTTTATATTGCTCCCATTTGGTTTTTTTTATGTAAACATGGAGATATAATTATGGAATAAAAAATCAATAAATCTATGTATCAATGTTAATTCCTAATAATGATGTTAGTCTGCTCTATTTAAAGATTATTTCTCTATATACAGACACCTTTGTATCATGTCCGTACAACAATAATATAAAGAATATTCGGATTAGATTAGAGTAATTTCCCTTTTCTCGATCCTGTTACTGAAGGTGATGTAAAACGCGTGCACGTCTTTTGTGAAAGCACTAAATGGCTTTTTGTTTGTTTGTTGAATCAAACTTTTGTCGATTTTTTATTTTTCAGTAATGGGTCATCTGAAAGCGGACTTTTGTGTGTCATATGTAACGTGATGGAACGCCTGGAGGTTGATGGTGAGGTAGACATCATGGCGGC
Source organism: Mizuhopecten yessoensis (assembly GCF_002113885.1). NCBI lineage: Eukaryota > Metazoa > Mollusca > Bivalvia > Pectinida > Pectinidae > Mizuhopecten > Mizuhopecten yessoensis. The sequence continues at coordinate 190,698 of NW_018406865.1, forward strand.
AGCAAGACAGCTTCAAATCCGAAGACCGCAGTGTCTGCAAAATATGGTGATTGTGTTTATATATACTGAAAGAATATAGATACGCAGGATAAACATTTGAGGATTATTTGAATGTTATATACAATATATTTGTATAAGTTTATCACGTGGTTTGACACGATGTGTAAACGAACTTGTCATCGTTATTCAGGACGTGAGTTTTTGCCTTTTAACACTTTCACTAAGTGGCACGGTACATTACACAGCTGAGTAACTTTACAAACCGGTTTGAATACACAAAGATCAAGATACTCGTCTGACAGGTATTTCATAATTTTAGGCTTAGCAGTTAAATAATTGTTGCATATTTTGTAACCCTGTGTTTCTTTATCCTTTCAGTGTGATATACAGTGTACATTACCGAGATTTGTAATCACCTTTTAACCTNAAGTGGCACGGTACATTACACAGCTGAGTAACTTTACACACCGGTTTGAATACACAAAGATCAAGATACTCGTCTGACAGGTATTTCATAATTTTAGGTTAAGCAGTTAAATAATTGTTGCATATTTTGTTACCCTGTGTTTCTTTATCCTTTCAGTATGATATACAGTGTACATTACCGAGATTTGTAATCACCTTTTAACCTGATAAATAACAATGAAATATATTTTTGATATAAATCATGTTCCATCTTTTAGTCGTCATACTGTATTGTCAGTTATTTTACTTCACTCATGTTATTGACAGAGAGGGAAAAGAACAAAACATGTGACGGTGTTTTATAATACAAACTAAATAACACTGTCACCCTGGTAAAATGAGAGCCGCTTCCTACCGACTCGGCTATGGAGAATTTCCCTAAAGCTCATTTGATAGAGCGTAAGACTAGTAAACCAGAGGTCTCGGATTCAACTCCTGTCGGAGGTATTGAAAAAATAGTGGTCTCTGTTACATTGGCGCCCACGTAGGGACCCGGTAGATAAGACAAAAATAACCGGCGATACTTGCAAAGGTATCGGTATGACCCATGGAAAACTATTGACATGTTCTTTCCTGGAGGCGGGAGTATGCATGTCACCCTGGACAAATATTAGCCGCTTCCTACCGACTCGGTTAGGGAAAATTTCTCGTAAGCTCATTCGGTAGAGTGTAAGACTAGTAAGTTAGAGGTCCTGGGTTGGACTCTTACCGGAGGCATTTAAAGAATAATGACCTCTGTTACATCAATTTTTAAACTCGCTACATTTGAAAATATCATAACTTTACGATATAATAAAAATTGCATACAAAATAATTTCCAATTCTGTCAAATCCATTAGCAAAATTAAACATTTGAACACATTTTATGTTTTAGGCGCAGTATCAGTTCCGCTACAAGGTGATGAAAGACCATTTGGATAACGGAAGTGTGTATGCCAACATTTGACGTTTGAGAAATATGTTTGGTGAAAAACATTGACAACTAGAAGTCAGCCTCAGAATGGAGAGTATTTTCGTGATGTAAAATTATGATCCTTTCAAGACTAGAAGTAGATTTATATACATTGTAGCTGTAAATAATTATGTGCGATTCATACTACTGTACATAGGTATAGTTGAAATTGATGCCGACGTCGAAAACAAGTGATTAATACATGTCGTAAAGTTACTGTTAGTAATCATTTTGTAATACAGTTAAACCTCGATATAATGCCCTTCGTTTCATTTACTTCATCGTTTACCGCCAACATATTTCAATGTTCAATTGTTTTCTTCAGAATTTCAATTTAATACTAAACCCCCTTATAACGCCAAAATTTCTCTGGACAATTGGTGGCATTATAACGAGGTTTTACTGTAAATGATTCATATAAAAAAGTAAAAATAAATATGTATTTGCACTTTTTTTATACATTATCACAATATGATTTAATAATATTTGTATAACTGTCAAAGTCCATTTGTAGTATAAAGTTTATTTCTGTGCATTTGAAAATAACATCTGCTTACCACAGAATATGTCATGATTATTAAAATTACAAGAGTACAGCTTAGTTTGAATAATCCATAAATAAAACTTAAAGTATATAAAAACATGGAAAAAATACTAAAACAATACATGGACACCCTTATTAATTAAAGATTTCTTTTATGCATTATGCGGAGAAATATGCATAACAAACCTCAACATAGAAATTGTCGTATTTTTCCCCCATAGATTCATCAAATTGATGTGTAAAATTTATAAAATGATCATGACGCTGTGTTTAGGAACTGAGTACTTCTTGATATAGTGTACTTATAAAATTTATAAAATGATCATGACGCTGTGTTTAGGAACTGAGTACTTCTTGATATAGTGTACTTTCAAGCGGAAAATGTGTTTAATGCGTTCCCATTTGATTTTAAATTTCTCCTATCTCTACCTTAGTAAGATACACGTGTACCCCTTTGATATTATGACGTCACAATCAGGTAACGGCATTTCTTTATGTCGTCACAATTGGAAGTACGTGTAAACGTCGTTTGACTGACTGGCGATTTTGACCTCGACAGATGACTTAAGCTCATGAACATACATGTAATGATTATTGCACAAGCTTGCCATGAAAGATGTTATCTTTTACCTTACTTATCCGCTCATTCCAAATATGGTATAGATTAACATATATATAGTGACTCATTTGCATTGTCGATGTCATGTTTTTTTCCCAAACTTTCTGGTGAGAGCTTGGGGTAGAAGAATACAACATCATTTGGGATCATTTGGTGTAAAAGATCCTTATCCTTCAAACCTACATGTGATGAATTCTGTTCTCAACTTATTGAATTCATTGCTCATCTTTAGTGAGACATTTAGCAACATTAATAATTTTCTCATGGCAGTTCAATTAAAAATATATATATATATATATATTTTGTCATATATTTGATACTCTCTCACAAACACTAAACTCGAAATACAAGAAAAAAAAAAAAAAACCCATTAGCTGTTATTTACCATGACAAGACAGTATTTAGTTGTATCCATTTTGCCGGCCATGACACGAAATCTATTTGTGTCGTAGAATTTATACATGTAAAATATCTAAATATTGTCAACAATTTGTAGATAAACTAGTTTTATGCGATTGTGTCGATTTGTATGCAAACATAATATAATCTGAATAGGTCAATTTAATTTTAATACTGTGCATGACGTCGCATTTAGTTAACACATCCTACACTAAAAGTAAGGATTTTCTATAATTCAGAAATAGTTTTAGTTAAACAGAATGCTGGGACCAAATGCGACAGGGTGATAATATCAAATAAACGGATTATGACTGGATTGAATATTCATTATTAAACTTCCCAGAAGTTGTGCATCCAGGTATTTTTTTGTATTCGGACCCCTTTTGTACGAAGTTATGGTCCTTTGTTGAAAAATCCTGAAACTTTTTGTCCGGACTACTTCTTCTGAGGCTATGGATCGATTTCAAAAAAAATTTGCAGTTTGATAACTACCACCTAAAGTTGTGCAACCAGGTATTATTTTTTCGTTCTGACCATTTTTTTAACGAAGTTATGGCCCTTTGTTAAAAAATCCTGATTTTGTTTTGTCCGGACAACTCCTTCTAAAGTTGTTGATAGATTCCAACGAAACTTTGCAGATATGATAACTACCACATGAAGTCCAGGTATTATTTTTCGTTCTGACCCTTTTTTTGCGATGTTATGGCCCTTTGTTGAAAAATCATTGTCCGGACAAGTCCTCCAAAACTATGGGGCCAATTTCAATAAAAGGTTTCAGATATGATAACTATCACCTGAAATTGTGCATCCAGGTATTTTTCTTTTCGTTCTGACCCTTTTTTACGGAGTTATTGCCTATTGTGGAAAAACGCTTGTCGGTACAACTTCCCTAAAACTGCTGGACTAATTTCAATGAAAGTTTTCAGATATGATACATTTGTAACTACCACCTGATGTTGTGCATCCAGGTATTATTTTTGCAATCTGACCCTTTTTCGGAAACTTTTTCTGACAACTTCTCCTAATCAACCTGGCCATTTTCAAAGAAAGTTTACAGATATGGCAACTGCCGTTTGACGTTGCGCATCCAAGTAGTACTTTTTCATTCTGACTCTTTTAACCTTAGTTATGACCCTTTTAAAAAAATCTTTGTCTGCCTCTACTGGGCCAATTTCAATGATAGTTAATAGATATGGTAATTACTCCCTGATGTCGTGCCTCAGGGTAGTAATTTTTCAGTTCGACCCCTTTTTAAGGAGTTATGGGCCTTTGTTAAAAATCTTTCTCCTAATATCTCTTCCTTAACTACTAGGACGAGTTTTAGCAAAACTCGTTCATCTGGTCATGGGCTAAAAAGATTTGAATTGCAAGTATGTTTTGGCATTAAGAGGGAGTACAGGAAGTATGAGAGTGACCTGTATACTTGAATCAGTGTATAGGTCAGGCAATAATGACATTATTACTGGTGGGAGACTATATTGCTTTGCAATGCTTTGCCTTAGT
>NW_018406865.1:198144-210754 GCF_002113885.1 Mizuhopecten yessoensis
AGTTTAAAACGAACATAACTGTAATACCTGAAAGATATCCCATCCTTATACCTGCAAAACACTACACGGTTGTTTTTAGAATGTGCATAATAATGGTACAAGTTATAAAGAAGAGAAGTCTAAGGCTTTCCCGATACTTTGCTTGAAAATTTATATATATAACACAAGTTCATTGAAATTTCGACGTTAAAAAAAATGGCTATAAATTAAGGAGCGCCTGTCAGGGAGCCTAAAGTAAAAGAGAAAATGGGACTCTGACAAATCTAGGCGATAAGCAAAGTGGAATTGAAATGATATTTTACTGTAAAAGATGCTAAAGCACAAATAGTGATATTATGTTTTTACAATATAGCACTTGAGATAATAGTTTGTCATGGTATTACACGAATGTCTACATGATAACATGTATACCTTTAGAAATTTACCTCATCCTTATTATATCAAATATCAAAACTTTATAACAAGTTTATATAAATACAAGGGAATTTGTTTCAAAATTGCAATAAAATAAAGGTTGATGTGCACGTGTTTTGTTTTTATTTTGTGCTTATTTAGCTTTAATGCCATTCATGACAATTTGAGCAAAACTTATTTAGGCTATTTCTATATATCATCATCATCATCATCATCATCATCATCATCATCATCATCATCATCATATCATCATCAGCAGCAGCAGCATCATCATCATCATCATCATCATCATCATTAGTATCATCATATATTATTCTTACAATACAATTATCATGGTCTTTTAATGAACATCCTTTTAGCTGAATGTTCGAAACTGTGATATGGTGCAATAAAGGTTAACCTTTTGTTTTTCTGTATCGACTTAATATATGCCATTTTACTTCAAAAGCCAGTTTGCTGTCCTGAAGGACTATCAGTTCTGAGGTTGCCCCATACCTTGTACCTGAAATGTATTCTGGTATGGTTAGCATAAAAGACATGTTCACGACTACTTTGAATGAGGATAGATTAAGTACCTGTTCTTCCTTATTCATTCTGCTCCGATACAATTTTGTCTGGGCCGTATTTTTCAAATCGTAAATATGCCTTAGTGGAGCTTGAAGTATACCAGGATCATCGACTGAAGGTGTGAGGTTCATTGTAATAATTAGGTCACTGTGATCTTGGCCTCCGTCGCAATGCCGAACAGGTGTAAAATTCCAAGCGATAATAATCCAGGAAATACATTTCCAATTGTTAAGAGAAGATACTGAGGTAAAAAGTGAACTATACCAACATCACCTTATGAAGATGTGTGGTGATTATGTTTATGTCATCGTGACTTTTTGTTCTAGGTCGAACGTCAAACAAATGGAAAATTACTAGTAAAGTTTTGTCCGGGTCATTACTTTTTAACCATTGCAGAGATTTTGATGAAATCTGATCTGTACCTGTATCATGCATTTAAGGTGTTCAATGCACGGTATAAAAGGTCATGGTGACTAAAGGTCAACTGTCAATTATGGTAAACACAACTTGTTGGCACATATCATCACCGATGAATCCTAGAAGGACGGGACAGCTATGTGATGCAGTTTATGTAATTTTTGGCAAACTATGTATATTACCAGTGTTCAAGATGCTATCACCTGTGTATGTATTGCTTTCATCTTTGTTTGGTATTAAAATGATGACATATATGCGCATCAGTTTCGAAATAGAATATTAATTAAAGAATCGGTTAAATGATGCAGAACTATTTTAAGATTATGTTGAAAAATACTTAAATATGGAGGCAGGACCATGAACGTTTTATTCATCCTAATATATCAAATACATGACCATAAACTGTTCAAAAATCAAAAGAATCAATTTTCAATGATACATGCTGTTTGTATAGGATTTTGTTTTTACCGTGGCGATAGTCACGCTTCGCTTGGGTATTATAGTAATGTTAAGTAAATAATTAGGGTCGGTATATGTGTTCAATGAACTGGAAATATATCAGAACCAATACCATATCCCTATTTAAAATATTCTACTTTCATTAGATGAACAACATATACGAATACAACTTTTTACAACACATAATCACGAGACGTTCTATATTCGCAGCAATTCTTTGAAGATTTAATGACGTTTTTTGTCTAATTGTCTGTAACAACTAATTGTTTCTGGCGGTTTTGTTATACTGCAAAGGAACTTTAAGACCACGAAGAAAAACAGTAAATTTCGTTTATCTTGATAGTAACGCGATCTTTCAACAAACGTGCTCGAAATTTCGGAACGAAATCTCAAGATACATGAAGGTTTTAATGTCAAGGAATTTCCTCATATTCACTTAATTTGTCTTCATTTCAAACATAAATAGCATATGAAACAATACAGAAACAAATTCATTTAAGGATTGAATCTTGCTTTGGTCGATTTCATGGGTTAATGAATTGAGTTGGTCTTGAAACAAATATAATGTACTGCGATGCAGTTCATGTTGAATTTGTTTCAATTCCAACTCAATTCATCACCCCATGAAATCGACCAAAGCAAGATTCAATCCTTATATTTCAATCGTGTTTTTTCAATAATTGGACCTTGTGTAAGTCTACGCGTAGAGGTAATGTAAAAAAAAGACAGCCGTCATTGAAGGACCATCATGCAACATGATCGTGTACGTTGATAATTCAATACAGCAAAACTATGTAGAAACAAAACACAATACCATATTTTAAATGTCATATTTAACTTTTATTGGTGAATTCATGAGATTATGTCTAGACGCGGTGCACAAGCTCAGCTGCGATCTACGGCAGCCATCTTTTTACTAGCTTGAAGTGGAGAGCCGCTAAATTTCGAGATTCCACATCTTCTGGAATGTGAAGCTGCAGTAATAACTAAATGTCGAATTAGACAGGGAACCAGACATGGCTTGAACGGACGAAACATTTAATATGGCATTTGTCTGTTCGACTGTATTTCATATAAGACGGGACCACATGGATCTACCACAGGGGTTCGTTACAAATGTCTGAAATGCACATGCTATACTGATACGGATCACAGCACACAGAAACATACATTTATATCCCTATGCTATACTGATATGGGTCACAGGACACATAAACATACATCTATATGTTTGTTTATGTGTGCTGTGACCCATATCAGTTATAACATGATACATATGTATGTGTATTTCAGACATTTGTACCGAACCTCTGTGGAGCTACTTACACAAGGCAGAATGGGTAGAAGTAGGATTTCTAGGGCAGTACATGACTTGTCACTACATTAGCAACCGTGAGCTGATAATATTTTACTGATTTATCGTTTTTGGTTGTTTGAACAATTTCTTGTGTTGCTTCAATTAATGATTGAAACTTGCTTTGGTCGATTTTATGGCGTGATAAATTGAGTTGGTCTTGAAACAAATTTAATGAACTGTGAAGCAGTTCTTGTTGAATTTGTTTCAATACCAGTTCAATTCATCACCCCATGATATCAACCAAAGCAAGATTCAATCCTTATATTTCAATCGTGTTTTTTCCCCAAATAATTGGAACTTGTGAAGTCTATTCTGATCGTTTGTCCCGTATTCTGGAGCTTTTGCAAGTCTACGTATAGACATAATGTAACAAATATAGTCCGTTATTGTAGGACCATCATGCAACATGATGGTGTACGTTGATAATCATAACAGCAAAATTATATAGAAACAAACTAACCAGCAACAGACTTATTTCTTACTTCGTACTTGTTATGATCATTTCTTCTGTCTCCTCCTGACTATAAACTGGTCAGCCTAATTATCATAGCTCATCGTATAATGTTGTATTTGTTTCGAATCATTTTCTCACTTCATCAGTTTGGAAATATGTGATATCAAAGTTTTCCTTTTTACATAAACCATGTACGTGTTAAACGTGTCGCAACGTTTCAAGACCGACTGGTCCCTTTGTCAAGCTATGACTGAGTGAGCGATTTGTATTATTTACCTGTACAACGATGTGCACAATTGTATAGTTTTCATATCAATTGACGCGAGACGTTTCGCCTAACGATAGAGAACGTATACACTGCATCAGATACATGTAGGTTACAGGTAGAGTGTAGTCCCTGTCCCTGTTATGACAGTATCGGGTCATAACATCGATAAAATTTCCATAATTTAATCAATCAATATATTCAATTCACATTTTATAATAATCTTACATAAAAAGGTGAATATCATTGAATCATAGTGAGGTTTTTTGCTTATCCACTTGCTAGTGCGGAGGTGAATTACTATCCGGTAGTTAGTCGGTTCCGTGGATTAACTACGCCTGTGTTATTGTCTCATAATACGGAACTGCCATTGGTAGTGTTATAAAGTGGCAAATTAGATAATTTTACTCGGTGATTGTAACGATTGAATCCAAATCCTTTCCTTTTCAGTCATGTTTCGCAAATATCAAAAGACTTAAAATTGTCAAGCCAAATTTATTAAAGCCCTTTGTTTCCATGTGTAAGAACCTGTAAGATATAAATTTAAACTGTTCTATTATTTATATACAAGCGATGTTTGCGCATCATAATTAAGGGTTGTTTAACTCTTGTTTTTTGTGATTTTGTGAAAAATATCCGAATTGGTTTACAAATCATCATTGAAAAAAAACCAAATATCGGTACAAGTTTGTCATTAAGAACCCTTGATTTACTGATGTTCTCTTATTCAAAATTAGAGCCAAGACCTTGTTCAACTATATACTAGTTATTCATGAATTAAGTTAGGTTATTTAAGAGTTCTGACTCGAACTTTTTTCAGAGAAGGCAACAGAAAATTAACATGATGTTTCGTTAATGATACTATCATGATACCGGACATTTTTTTCTATAACAATCTGTTAACACTTACTCAAATAACATATGTATCATTTTTTTTTATATGTAAATATAAAACAGGGAATGTTTATTGTTTATATAGAAGGATGAACGAAACGCACATTTACTCGCATCTTTAAACTTTTGGAGTATTTACAGTATTCCGAATTTAATATATACTGTACTAAAAGGTTACTTCGTCCCTCGGTGATCTTAGAGGCAAACCTATTGGAAATCCTATAGTGGAAACAAAGCAGGGCATATATAGATCTTTATATGAGTTACTGATTACTGGTTAATTTCTAAATTATTAATGAGTTAAGTGTGAATATTATGAGCTGTACCACTATTCAAAAGAAAGCATTGTTGCTATCATAGTTAATTGTTGATATTTACAGAACACGTATGACTGGATTATTTCATTCATATTGCATCTCATAGGGAACGACAAATTTTTAAAACAATCGGCAACATAGTGATCTAGTTGAGAAGATACTTTGACATTTGATACTAATGATCAGATATTAATTCGTAATAAGTACTGCAGGACCATTGGTACAGAACCCTTGTAATAGCTAAAGGATATGTAGCGCATTCGAGTGCGATACTAAAAAAACAAGAGTCCTTGATCAAAAATCCCAAAAAGAATATGATATAATCCTCAATTAAAATACCACATGTAAAATCAACTTTGGGTAACAGTTACATTGTTTGAATATTGTATAGAACTAAACGTCAAAATGTATAATACTGTGATTGATTATGAAGTGTCTGCCGCTAAATTGTTAAACTCATGCAATGTCGACGTAAATGATATTATGTACGGTCCTACTGACGATGAAGAAATTATTTTTGCTGTTAAACAATTTAAATGAAACAAATAAAACTCTACAGAATATACATTATGGAAGATTTAAACCGAAATTACATAGTACAATTAACTTGTTATAGTGGTGGAGAAATGAATTAATGATTATCCCAAAATGTATTAATTCGTGCTTGTTTCAATTTAAACACAACTTGGACAATATCTATATAGATTGTCGAAAGGAATAAAACTGCACTAACCTGTTATAGAACAGGTTCATTTAACTATCCGATATTAAAACTAGAAGGTAATTACACATGCCATATGAAAATGGAATTTGCACATTTTATAATGTACAGGTGGTTTTAGATGAATTTTAATACATCTTCAATTGTAACAACTCTTACAGGTCACATTATAGAAATGCTCTTTCCCAGGTGTTATCTCACAAATCTCAACTGTATATACTTTCGTGATATTATGTATGAATACCATCAAACATATTCCATTATAAACCTCAGTTTTTTTATTTGTTATCAAAGGAACACTCAACCTCCTGATATTTGTTAGTCACCACATGGCTGTCTATTGTGATAGTCCATTACGTCTTCATGTAACATGTCATATTTTTGTGCAGTTTTAAAATTTATGGGATTTAAAAAAAAAAAAAATTAAAATTAATTCATAGCTATGAAATTTATAGCTGTAAGACGGTTGAAAAGTTTTGATAACCAGTTCAAAACAGTGCATCAGTATTGCAAATATTCAAATTTGATAAATAAATTGCAGGTTTGAAACAAATTTTAATGATGATTCAAAGTTAAAAGGCCTTTTAAAATTCTCAAAAATCACAAGGTTTTGTGATTGGTAAATTATACAATCATTTGCTCCGGGTGGCTGCATGTTTTATCAGCAATTGCTTAGGGAAAGATTTTACAAAACTATTGACGTATCTATATCCTACACGAAGTAAGATATTAAGAAATACCCAACATACATGAATGTGCCTGTGTTATTATAGAGTACAAAAAGGGGATGCGAAAATATTGTGAAAAAATAATTAACGAAGGCCGCTTGCTGCCCGGGTTTATTGCTTTTCAATATTTTCGAATTCCGCGCTACATATTCCACAATATATACAAACATATGTTTATTGTATCTATTCTACATAATATAATGGAATGATATTTTTTGTCTGTGTAATTGACCAAACGACTATAACGAGAAAGGTAACCTAGATAATCTACTTATTTTAATTATGCTGTATCTAGCGATTGTTTTGTGTAAAAATCTTGTTGACCCTGCTCGTGGACTATCAGTCCCCGAGCTAAGCCATAACCTTGTAGATGGAATCTATTTTAGCCAGGTTTACAAACTGTTTGTTTATAAGGGATTCAAAGATACCCTTCTCCTTTAAATGTAGATCTATATTTCAAGATTAATATACCACTTGTACCTCTAAAATCAGTAATAAATACGGTATGCCCAAAAATGAATTAGCCTGCATCATATAGACAGTTTCAAAACCGACTCGTCTCTTTAGTCAAGCAGTTACTAAGTAAGCATTTTGCATGTTTTTATCTGTACAACTATGTGACGAAATTGTAAATGGATTATGATCCCTCTTCTACGGGACAGTATCAAGTATACACAACAAACAATCAACATTTAATACTCAACAATAGATTGCAAAAGTATCGAATACATTTTTAAGTAAAATACAGACAGCCTAGCTTTAAACAAAAAACCAAAAATAACATATTTATTGAAAAAAACAAAAATAGAGATATTTTTTCCCACATGATACGGATTATATAAGATATCTCCATTTTTAATAAGAACTTTCTTAAATTGATAGAAAGCGTTTATTATATATCGTTAAATTGATAAAGATATCTGGGAGTGTTTATTATACATGTCTCAATTGATGAAGATATCTCAGAGCGTTTATTATATTTCTCTAAATTATATGATATCGGAGTCAAGACCTAAGATTCTGTAACATAATCATAAGTTGGCCCGAGACTTGGATAACCAGATCTTGCTCAGTTATAGGTAATTGGTTTTTTGCTTGCTTCTTTTAGTTTGAAAAATACTCGATTTCGCTCAAGTCTACAAAGTATCCCGTCTTGTGCCTCAAATAAATATAGCCTCTTCACTTCAAGCTATGTTATATTTCAGTGTAGATAATATTTTATTTATATCATTAGGTATCAAAAACAAAACATTTGGCAACTAAATAGAACTTAGATACGAGACATATTTAGGTAATACTGAATCGCCGTATACATTTGGTGTGCCTTTAAGTATGCATCCGGGAAACCATGCATACGTCTGTCTAATACCCGCAAATGTTCAAGTATCTGGTATTTATTTAGTCCTCTCTTCTTTTTGTCCAATGTTTCGTATCGTTCATCAACTGGATTAGCCGTGATGCGCCTATTCATAGTATGGAGATTCTGGAATTTGCAAGAGATTTTGATTGAATATTTAATGTTAAGATATAGTAAAAAAAACTGTTAAATTTTAAAGAAAATATTGTTTTTTAGTGGTTACGTAATTGTCAAAATAATAATATGTTTAAATAATGATTTGAAAGAAAGTTTTGTTTACATTTGGTTCTTAACGTACATATTTTCCTTCATGTTTCCTTAACATTTCAAATTAAAACAACGTCACCCTCTCTCTATTCATAGTTTGATTGATATATGACCTACGCGTCATATAAGTGGTAACAGCATTACCAATCGTTCTGAGAATAATATTTATAATAATAAGTCGCCATCTTGTAATTTAACAAATTTAGTTTATGATGAAATATTAAAATGTTCGGAGAAACATAATTTTAAAGTACTGTAAAAGTGGAAATTCTTGCGTGTTCAAATGTTTGCGCTGTGACTCAGGAAACTGCTTGTGATGTAAAACTTAGCAATTATAATTCTGAAATAGATATTTTTAAACATCTATAATTAAAAAATATCTTTGAATATATATTCGCGTGTGTATATTTTCGCGCTTATTCACTCAGCGGAAAACGCAAGCATATCCACGCCACGAGTATGTCCACTTTTACTGTATAAATATTGAAGCTTACTACCTTCGTTGGCTGGTATGGTAGCTACGCTAGATATTTCCTTCTACTTTGTAGCTGGCTTAGTTGCGCTTTGAATTCTTGAGAGACGTTTGACAAGTGCAACGTACAAGATGAGCAATACCAGAACGAACACTCCTAATGTGCAACCTGTCACAACTGCATCAATGTTGAATCTGTCTGTTAGGGTATTAATTAAAAATGTATTACATTTCAAAGGACTTCAAATTGTTAATAAAATATAAAATGGACACAACAATTATCTTGAAGTGAAGATTGACATTATTTAATAACTGAATATGACCGATTCACATAGCCACACATTGATCCCATTATTTAATTATATGTGATAATGTGGTGAAGAAAAATGGAATTTACTCAAGCAAAAAGACATATATAATATAAATGTTTCCGGTACCCTTGACTGACCTCCAAGCCTAACAATTTTATCTCACCCGAGCGCACTACATCCAGTGTTGGGATAACTTATTCACCGAATGCCAAATTGATGGAGAAACAACTTTATATGTATATGACCTCTCTATTTCAAACTAAACAATTCCCGTATATATATACTCTCACTAAACGCTTTGATTGAAGCATGTATAACTTCACTAAATCCTTCAAAACCATATACTATCTCATTTTACGCTACCTTTTTATTTATACTCTCAATTCGCGCTTCGCTATATATACACACTTTCACTTAATGCTTTGCAACAAGTGTCAGGGGCGTTTCTAGGATATTTGAAAGAGGGGGCGTAGAATCAAATCTTTCGCCGAGCGGATCGAGGCGAAAAATTCTTTGGACCTTTTTTTTGCTAAAAAACATAAAATAATTGTGAAATGCACTAATGTAACGGTTCCTGACTTGGAGCATGTATATTTTATAGTTAAAGTGTCAGGGTTTGACATTTTTATGCCGAATTCTCTCCATTAATTGTCTATGGTATATTAAAATGATTGAATGGATCTTAACAGCAGTAGACCAATAACGAGAAATTCCAAATTCTAGGGTATAAAGCGTTACTTAACATTTCAATAGTCCAAGGCCAGGAGGATTTTATGCACGGGAGGCGTAATTACGGTTGCCCTGGTAGAGGGTCAATGGGGAAGCTCAGAAGCTCCTTGATTTCAACAATTTAGCATCAAATTATGAAGTAGCCAGACTGATAAATATCTCTCTATTTTAGATTAAGTTCTGGTTTCGTTGAATGACACACATGATACAAGACAAACAAACACTGAAGTATAAAGTTCTTCCGTTCTAAATATTGTAGGCTTAAATGTGGAATACATGTACATGTTGAATATGAAAAATTGACGTCATTGTAATACAGTACTAAATTAAAGCAATCATGTCACTGTCTAGTTCCGATAGGTGGTATATGGTACATAGATAAATATGGTGCTTGAACTTCATGGCAAAATGTAGGTCAATGTCACTTAGTTACTCACTAATGGATATTGAAACAATATGATACTACCAAAGGCTATCCAGATGGGAAGTAAAAATGCTATACCAAATATACATGTTACTAGTAAAAATGTACCTTAACGCAAAACATAAAATGAACACAGAAATACTGACGGACTCTCATTTTCAATGAATGGTTAGACTAGTGTGGATTCATTAGAACCATTTTACGCGGATTTCTCGTGGCGTAATCGTCAATTATTTTATCATAATCGAGTTTAATGTCTCTGTGAACATAAAGAAGAAGCAGAGCAATAAGACGATCCTCCTTCATGGTGCTTCTCAAATTATTTTTGATCAACTTAAGTGATAAGTTAGCTCTTTCGATGGAGGTTGACGTGACGCTCGTCAAAGCAAGTAAGAAGAGAACTATCATGATGTTTGGAAATAAAATCGAGCATGCCCTTACATCAGTTAAGGTTGATGTAATTGACTCTGGTTTGTCCGGTTGGTTATCCCAAAACGACTTCCAGATTCTCTACTCTTGCCTGAATGTTTCGGGCGAAGGCATATCAGCATTGTAATAATCATAAATATCATTCTCCATATCTTGGGAGATAAGGTGAACTCGGGAAGGCAAAACTGACAGGGCACGAACAACAGAGACAGCCGCTTGACCAAAACGCATATCAAGTTGCTGAATTAGCTCATCAAGATAAGGTAAAAAGATTGCCCGTTTAAAGTGTTCTTTATCTGATGTAGGGGGAACATTATTACGTTGTGTCTGTCAAGCACAACGACGGGGCATTTTTAGCTCATCAAGTCCGGCCTTTACTGCCATGCCAGACGCTTTACTGTAAACTAAGTCCAACTCTTGTTCATTTTTACAGGTTTCTTCGATGATCTGTTTCACAGCTCCGATCACTTTATAACCTTCAACAATGTCCAAAGATGAGCCTTGAAGCTTAGAACTTACTCCACGTAATTAACCAAAGAAGTTGTGTACTGTATGGAAGCACATAATAAATGTACTATCTGTTATCTTGGACAGAAGGCCACGAGNTGTGTCTGTCAAGCACAACGACGGGGCATTTTTAGCTCATCAAGTCCGGCCTTTACTGCCATGCCAGACGCTTTACTGTAAACTAAGTCAAACTCTTGTTCATTTTTACGGGTTTCTTCGATGATCTGTTTCACAGCTCCGATCACTTTATAACCTTCAACAATGTCCAAAGATGAGCCTTGAAGCTTAGAACTTACTTCACGTACATAACCAAAGAAGTTGTGTACTGTATGGAAGCACATAATAAATGTACTATCTGTTATCATTGACAGAAGGCCACGAGCGTCCGTAATAGCCTTTCGGTCCCACGAACGTCCCTCATTGGAGCTTATGGCTTCTAAACACGCTACCAATGCCTCATACATTGTCGCGAATGTGTCGAGTGTGAGTGTTTGAGAGAATCTAGCATGAGATGGATTTCTGTAACCTTACAACTTTTACACAGCACTAAACTTAGATTGGGACTAGCACAATAATGATGCGTTGCGNGGCCTGCATCATCATCCCGATGTCCCCTAAGCGCCATTCCACGCCTACTACAGAACTCTAAACACTCAAGCATAGATCTGATTATATCGCGGTTCTTACCGATGATTGCTGCATTATTCGATTTCAGATTGACATCGATTCTGAGCGACTGATTGACACACGATTTCTCGAACCCGTTCAATCTAACCATCGAGTCAGCGTGATAACCAGTCTGCGCATGCTTTTTCAAATCGATAGTGGCGTCTTTCCATTTATTGAATGGTTCTGTAACCAATAATCTTGGTCGGCGACCGGATGTGTCCGCAAAAAACTTAGAAGCAAGGCAATATAACCCATCTTTTGACTTTGAATATGCTAAATCTTACTAAACCCTTAAGAAAATGCTTCCTATAATCCGAAACATATTATTGCTACAAACATGTTGCAAGATGACCGCTACATATATATGCCAGTTCGCAAGTGACAACAGTCGTGATGAATATGTTACGCACCTCCACATTGGCCATTGATCCGGTCACACATGCTGTCTGTACATCCAGTGGAACATTCTCTGTCACAAAAATCAGCGTAGTAACCAGTCTCACATTCTTAAAATAGAAAAGTAACACAATGGGCCTGCATTGCTCATCTAATCTTATTTCAGACTGTTACTTTAAACAGTTCAATATACTGAAATGCTTCAGATAGAATAAATTTACATCTGAGTTTTGCTTTTCAAAATAACCTCTTAAGGGTTATTTACACTCATTTGACCCAAGTGACCTTTAAAGTGTAACAATGTCATTCAACAGAACACATTTGGTAGTATTTAATCCGATCAAGCCACTGGCCAAATATCATCTTTTTGTGCCCTTTGTCTATTGAGAAGAAAATTTACATATATTACTTTATATGAACTAGAAAGTTGGTCAAGGTCATTTGTTTAAAATAACT
>NW_018406865.1:212502-213326 GCF_002113885.1 Mizuhopecten yessoensis
AGATCCTATAGTCTGAGTAAAAACTATTCATTTTTTTCTGATTTTTCAGGGTTAATAGATTATTTTTTTCTGATGTAAGTCAATATTATCACATGGTCTCAGTCATGATAATTATGTTACGAACCTGTACAGTGACCATTGATCCGGTCACACATGCTGTCTGTACATCCAGTGGAACATTCTCTGTCACAAAAATCAGCGTAGTAACCAGTCTCGCATTCTTAAAATAGAAAAGTAACACAATGGGCCTGCATTGCTCATCTAATCTAAATTTCAGACTATTATTTTAAACAGTTCAATATACTGAAATGCTTCAGATAGAATAACTTTACATCTGAGTTTTGCTTTTCAAAATAACCTCTTAAGGGTTATTTACACTCATTTGACCCAAGTGACCTTTAAAGTGTAACAATGTCATTCAACAGAACAAATTTGTTAGTTCTTAATCCGATCAAGCCACTGGCCAAATATCATCTTTTTGTGCCCTTTGTCTATTGAGAAGAAAATTTACATATTTTACTTTATATGAACTGGAAAGTTGGTCAAGGTCATTTGTTTAAAATAACTTGGTTTTCATCTAAGAATTCTACTGGCCAAGTATTATCACCCTTGGCCTATGGACTATTCTGAAGAAGTCATTTAAACTTTTTGGCAAATTTGACCCCAGTGACCTTCAATATCGGAACAGCCCATTTTCAATAGCAGTTTTAGTAGGTCGAGGTCACTTCCATTGCCAACCTTTGTCACCTAATTTCGAATGAAACTACCAGCGCAATATCTTGACTGTAGGCTGTACGGTTCTTATGGTTAAATTCTTTGAACTC
>NW_018406866.1:0-387 GCF_002113885.1 Mizuhopecten yessoensis
AATCAAATCAAATCGATAGAATAATGCCGATAATTTATAAAGCTCATCCGGCTAGAGATTTTCAATCGGTATGCCCTTGCTTCGAATGATACAATCTCCGTGATGTTAATGCTGAATACCGAGAAACAAGTGTCACTACAGGGTTTGAAACGAAGCATGCGGATACACACTATTGGTAGGTTTTGTTGGTGGCAATATATTCTTTTTCTATGCTCGTAATAATCATAAACAGTTATTCATTTGACGGAATATGGCGTTACTCGAAATACCATTATATTGCCGTGCCCGTTTTCATCTGTAAAGCCGAAGGCAATTCCTTTCTTGATCACCTTGGTTCTAATATCTTTGTACTTTCAATGGCCTTAGTGTAAAGCATTCTTTTGTTTA
>NW_018406866.1:3039-10960 GCF_002113885.1 Mizuhopecten yessoensis
CGTCTTCCAAATAACATACGGGCATTTCGTGGTTGAAAAATACATACCTGTGATGTTATAACAGAAAACACCAGCTGGAAAATAGCATGAATCCGAAAATGCCCATCCACTAAATGAGCAGTTTGCCAGGTGTTCCTCTGTGCCATTACAATAAACGTGATTCATCCATACTCTTGACGTAGGATAGCCATATTTACTTCTTTCACGTCTTGGTTGTCCATCGCTTCAAAAATGAACCAAATGAATGAATTACGCTTTTTGGCTAAATATAAATTGAGGAATATAGAACAACGTGTGTTATTTGCACTAAAGTACTGTTTATTACTAAGTGAGCATATGTTTACATAAGTCTGTCTGCCTTACAACTAGTTAACTGGGCTTTCCTCTATACCATTAGAGTTTTCGTCATTCGTCCATACCGGGGTGAAGTAAAAATGCCCTCCATATAAATCTATGATAGATTTCTTGAACATAATTAAAATGAAATAAATAGAATAATGCTGATAAATTGTATAGCTCCGCCGGCGGGAGATTTTCGATTGGTATTCCCTTGCTTCGAATGACTCAATCTCCGTGATGTTAATGCTGAATACCGAGAAACAAGTGTCACTACAGGGTTTGAAACGAAGCATGGGGATACGCACTTTTGGCAGGTTTTGTTGGTGGCAATATATTCTTTTTCTATGCTCGTTATAATCATAAACAGTTATTTATTTGACGGAATATAATGTTATACGAAAGTCTGTTGTATTGTCGTGTCCGATTTCCTCTGTAAAGCCGAATAAAATTCCTTTCATGATCACATGGTCCTAATGTCTTAGTACTGTCCAAAGGCCTCCGTGGAAAGCATTCTTTTGTTTACCCTTTTGCTCTAGTTCATCAATTTCGTGTTCGATTTACGGTGTTGGTAACATTTCGGTATTCTCCTGTTATTCTTCTCTTTAATGTCATCCGTGTGTATCATTGAACCTTATAAGCATATTCATTTATCCCGCTCTAGCTTGAAATTGAGTTTTTGTATTTATAAAGTCTATATACACTTGATGGATCGTTCGTGTGAGTGCTTTGTTTCAGGTAAGTGTATATGTTTACCTGTGTCCAAGCATTCTGCAGGTGACATAAGCCTCTGTGTTATCCCAGTTTGGATCGGCACACACTGCTCCCCACACACCACTATAGAACACCTCCACCCGTCCGACGTTGGTGTCTGGTCCGCCCTCCAGTCTGACAGCAATGTCACTGGAAGCTAATATGTTAAGATATTTGCATTATGAAACCCTTAATATTAGGCGTTCAGTGTTTGCAGTGTTGTAGTTGGGCGAGTATGAATAAGTAAATGTAATCGAAAGCATCCTTGAAACTGGAAATATATTTCGGTGTGTTACACCTTGTCTCGGAATCATTAAAAAACAATTAACACTTAACAACTAATGGCCAAGTCTTCCGAAATAACATACAAGCATTTTGTAATTGAGAAATACATACCATGTTATAACAGAAAACACCAAGTGGATAGTAGCATGAATCCGAAAATGCCCTTCCACTAAATGAACAGTTTGCCAGGTTTTCCTCTGTTCCATTACAATAAACGTGATTCATCTATGCTTGGTAAGACGTGGGGATTTATCACACATCTAATAATCTAGACAGTATGGATGTTTTTCATGCCAGTATAACAAAAGTTGTCAATATGACATCTGGAATCATTCAGTTGCTCCTTTAAAAGCGCGAAAATCAGAAAAAACTAAATGTATATCGGTTCATGCTGTTATTTAATCATTCAAATACGTAGTAGCGTAAAGGAGTGGTTCATATTACCTTGCTCCTTTTGCTGTGCTCACCAGGAAGGTGGCTATTTATATATATATAAGTAGTGCAGAGTCTTCAATTACAAAACGTGACCTAGTTAGCTAAGCAATGGAACGGTTATAAGCTGCGTCCCTTAAATGTTTGTAATCATAAATAGCATTCCCTTACTTGAAAGGGTGTGCATCAAATTACGTACTAGTGATGAATTAAATCGTTGCGAGACAGAACGAAGTAATTGCATATTCACACCAGCTTGCAAGTAAAGCAGTAACTTGATATCATCTTGATTGCTGCAAGGTCGTAAAATCCTTAACAAAATATGAGTGATCCTGTTCTGATCTACAAAGATATAGAGGCTTATTTGTTATTGTTTTAGAAACCGAATGAGCGACACTAATGGAAGCATGGAAAATTAACAATAAACAAAATAAATTATAAAAAAACTCGCGATCCGAATTATAAGTTAAATAACAAACAAGTAAAAGAGGGGCTAATGGAAAATTTGGACGGAGATACCTTTCTAATCCGAATTTGTCTTAAGTGTCTATAAATTATGAAGAACAAATATCTTTTTCTAGAAATAATACAAATCTGTTTTCGATACATACAGTGTGCTTGCGAAGAGTATAAAGGAAGGTTGATTTTTTCTTTCAGCATCTATATACAAATGATTAATTTTTTAACGTTAAAATATAATAGCATGCACCTAAATATAATCAAAACGAAATCATCCCAAAAATCATTACGCTTAAACAATAGCAAGAACTGTTTGGAAAAATAAAATAGCTGTCACGAATTGATACAAATACGCACATGCAACATAGTAATATCTGTCTAAGCTAGGAAAGCATGACGATCGCTTAACAGGAAGTGTAGTTTTCTATGTTGATTACTAAAAAAATACAGTTTATTAATTAATATCAAAATATCACTTAATATGATTGTTGATTGTTTAGGCATTGAACTGTTACCAGATGCAGGATACAGTTGATATGAATGTAATTTGGGTGACAGATATATTGAATGAATATTTATCTGTCACTCAAATTGCATTCATATCGACTGTATACTGCATCTGGTAACAGTTCAATGGATATATTTGCATTTATATAGTTTGCTTTGTATGGTAACTAAGCGAAAAATAGGTTTGAATTTCCCGATTATCATATCAGTGACGACAGTCAGTTCGAATCCCAGAACAGCCGAATTTTCCAGAAGAAATAATATAGTTCCTCGTGTCATTGTAGATCACACGCACATAAAATGGTTCGAATACAAACTTAACTTTATTATTTATTTCATATAAGTGTGTATCTATTGAAAAACTGTTAATGATTGCATAACTTCTGCTTGTTCTTTAGACTACCAAGTTGTGCCACAAGAGATTATTATCACGGGTGATCTAAATTTCCACTTAGACGATCTATCTAATGTTGATGCTCGCCAGTTCACTGGTCTACTAGATGCCAGGGGTCTGATTCAGCATGTGACAGAAGCGACACACACACATGGCCACACACTGGTGTGGTCATAACGGGGGAAGATAACTCAGTCATTCATGGAGTTATTTCAGTGAATGATCCGTATCTAAGGGATGTAAAGGGGAACCAATCCGGTGATTATCTTGCTGCCCACACAACAACACTGAATTGTAGTAAGCCAGATCGTGCAAGGAAAGAAGTAAGCTTCCGGAAATTCCGCGAAATTTCAATACCAGATTTCAACAAAGACATTCAGTCTTGTTGCGCTCTTCAATCTACTGAAGGCGATGTTGATGATATTGTTGAAGTACACACATCTGGTATTAGCCTTATAGAGAAACACGCATCTCTGCAGACTAAGGTGATATTTTTGAGACTAACTGCCCCGTGGTATAATGAAAATCTCCGCGTAGAAAAAAAGAACCGTAGAAAAACAGAGAGACAGTGGCGACGGACAAAATCAACCGTTCACCAACAATTTTATAGGGAGCAATACATTTAGATGCATGCAAAATTTTAGTGCATTCACTTGTTACCTCTAGGTTGGATTATGGTAACGCCCTGCTTTGTGGTATATCTGACAAACTAACCAGTCGTCTGCAGAGAGTCCAGAACACTGCAGCACGAGTAGTTACTCGTACTCGAAAGAGAGAGCACATCACACCTGTGCCTCATTCGTTGCACGGAGTTAGAACCATTGTTGTGTGTCCCAAAATCTCGTACTCTGACCTATGGAAACCGGTGTTTTGGGAGGGTTTCGGCCACGTCGTGGAATAGCTTACCATCTGTAAGTCAAATACCATGGCCAAATTTAAGAAAGACAAAAAAAACTCACCTCTTCATGTCTGCATTTTAGGCTCGTTGCAAAGACGTCATGAAAATACCACCCTTTAATTATTTATTTATGTGCACATTGCGATGATTATCTTCATGCTTAATGAATAAAAGTGATCGTAAACCTTTGGTTTTTGTTTCACAATTATAACTAATTATATATCATATTATTATCCATATGGTGAAAAGCGCTTTAGAGTTATTTTACAAATTATATAGGGCGCTATATAAATGCTGTATATTATTTATTATAAATTATTAGATAATTAACACATATGCTACCACTTCTTTTGATGGCAGTTACTGTATATATCTATTTATCTAGTATTCATATACTTTTCATTCCACTAAATATCCTTAACATAGTGACGTTTTCAGAAGACAATTTGCGCGAGATATACCGTTTATAAAACAATTTCTAAATAATTTATAACAAAGGACACCTTTCTTTGGCCAAAGGAACAAAGGACACGAATTTGTACACAACATGAACTTACTAAAGCAGATGTGCGCACAACTGTGCGATTTGGCAATCGTTCGCCCCGTTGTGCGCTTCTCTCCGCACAACTGTGCGAGTTGTTTCCGTTTGTAAATCAAAAATTACGGAATTACAAAAATATGGAAGGCTTGTATGCGATAATGTACACTGTGTATATATCTGTAACTTCTCATCACAATAATCAAGATTATACAATTTCACAATGCATGTTACACAGTATTACAGCCACCGTTAGGCTGTCAAGAATGGGTTTTGCTCCGGGGTAACAGAACAGGTAAATAACAATTTGATGAGTGTCCGGAGTTTTAACTGACCAGTGCCTGACACACAGAGCTGATATGTGATACCGTTTAACCGTAATGAATTGTATTTGTTATTTGCATTCATTTGCCTATAGCTCCCCTTCACCTGGATTTTCACACCCCGGCCTTACCCGACGAGTAACGTAAGTGCCCCTGGCGGGGAGAAAACTACGGTCACGGTACATGTACAAAGTGGTTATGTTTACCTGTATACGGGATTGTGTTGTAATTTTACATGTGTCGATTAAGTTTGTTTAAAAACACAAAAAACAAAATGTCTAAATATAAGTTTATAGATGTTGCTAGAATATAGAAACATACGTAAACATCAAGTTTATATGTTTAAACACGAAACCGTATACATTGTTAAGGCATTCCTCAATTCACACCGACCACGATTGTTATCGCACAACGTCCGTCCATCGTGCGCGCAGATATGCGCATTGATGATCGTCCAGCTTTTTATCGTTCGCCCATCGTGCACACACCGTTCACGCACCGTGCACACATCGTGCGCACACCGCAAATCGTGTAACGTTGTGCGATCCCACAACTGTACATTATTTGTTTTGAAAATGTTCTATCGAAAACGTATATACACCACAAACATACATGTACAATGCATGTATTAAATAGCATGACCGTTTACTCGTTTAGTTCAAGGTTAACACAGGAAATAGTTTCATTTTTTTTTTCATTTCAACAAATTTTATTGACAGATGTTATAGTCAAATGGATTGAATAACAGGCAAGCTAAATAATAAATTCTTTCCGTGGGTGGCTCAACATTTGATCATATATACAATAAAGTTACAACAACAATGATTAATTAATTTAAGGATACTTTGAAATGAAAAATTGTAAAGATTAATACTAATTAAAGGTAAGGGGAGATAACTCCAACATGACAAACACAAAGGGGAAAAACTCATCATAGGACATCACAATAACAATACACAAACAACTCACAATCATACATCCAACACACATACAATTACTTTCTTATTAAATAGTCACAGTCAGTATATCATATGTACAGTAAGAGTAGACTTTGAGCAAAAGTCCATGTGCATTTATGTGCAAAGGTCCTTGCTACTAATACTGTTTATGAGTAAAAAGTACAAATTTAATTAATGTGACAGAAAGGCAATATAATATTATGAACAAGATATAACAAATCTACTCAACTGTAATCTTATTTATCATTATGCATCAAAACGTTTATACTTTATTATGCCATTAACAATTCTATCTAGATAATACATCATGGCTTTCTACGTCATATAACAATTAAAACGCCTAGTTTTTCCAATAAAGATCTGAATATGACTTAGCATCTGTCTGTTTATATTCAGATCACATGTACGACAACCTTGAAAAAATATATTTAAATCTATATGGTTATGATTACTTATATTATTCAAAGAAGTAAACAAAAAATTTCGTTGTTCGATATACAGTGGACAATTAGAGAAATAATGAGAGGCTGTTTCATATTCAAAAGAACAAGCACAAGTTGGACTATCTATTAAATGGTCACGATATAAATCAGAATTTAAATTACTACAGGAATTTCTTAATTGGCAAAGAATAATATTTACCATTCTTTCACCGTCCTTTTTAAAAATTGAAGTTACTTCTCTGTCCTTAACTTTATCTTTATTTTGTAATTTTTTAAACAGAGCAAGAGATGGAGAGTTCAACATATCAGTATCCATAGTGTTGACATNCAACGCAGATCGCAGTAGTTTTCGTAGCGACACTGCACACTTTTACATAGGGACATTGGACAATGCATACATTGTGACTTATGAGAGTCCATGCATTATCTTATACATCATTATTTGTTTATGTTTATACCTTCTTGCAGACACTGTTTCCCAACCAAGTTCATGATAGAGTTTATTGTGTGATGTCCCTGAACGAAGACCAGCTATAATCCTAGCTGCTTCTAGTTGTACAGATTCAAGTAATTCAATAGTTTGTAAGGTGCAATTATCACATACAGGAAATAGTTGTATGTAACCTCGGTAAGTATTTTTCATGGAGAACGAATGTCGGAATGCAGTAAGACGGATTCAATTACAGTTATCTGTACTCTAAATCATATGCAGTAATATTATTCTTAAGAAAAAAAATTGCTTGACAAACGTTTTAAGACATGTGTGCTCATTCAAGTGTGTACTCTTCAGATTATCTTTACATCTCACATGTAAAGGTGCGTTCTATCTCAGAAAGTTGACATATCACTGCTGTGTATTCTGGCTTTTTTTTAAATTGTTCAGTTTTTTATGGTGTTCGCGACATCTTTTTGCCAGTATTTAAATTAGAGTACAAAATGAACACTTACATGTAATCCCTGAACACTGTTTTTATTACAAAACTATCCAATTTCGGTCGCATCTATACAAATACAGATAGTTTGTAGGTCTAAGCCAGGGAAACATGGGGCTCCCAAAGGGGTAAGTAAATGTCCGACGTTTCGGTTAAGGGTTTTGGTAACCGGTTCGTGGTCTTTCGCCTGAGTAACCGGATAACCAGCTAACCGTTGACAACCCTGCATTATACATATACATGTACATATACATACCATATATATAACATCGCTCAATATATAAATGTCGACCAATCAGAACCCGACCTAACACGGACATTTTGTCCAAAAAATCAACGCAGATCGCAGTAGTTTTCGTAGTGACACTGCACATTTTTACATAGGGACATTGGACAATGCATACATTTCGACTTATGAGAGTCCATGCATTATCTTATACATCATTATTTGTTTATGTTTATACCTTCTTGCAGACAGTGTTTCCCAACCAAGTTCATGATAGAGTTTATTGTGTAATGTCCCTGAACGAAGACCAGCTATAATCCTAGCTGCTTCTAGTTGTACAGATTTAAGTAATTCAATAGTTTGTAAGGTGCAATTATCCCATACAGGAAACAGTTGTATGTAACCTCGGTAAGTATTTTTCATGGAGAACGAATGT
>NW_018406867.1:0-387 GCF_002113885.1 Mizuhopecten yessoensis
AACGGTCTCGTTGACATGTACTATACATAATAACGGTCTCGTTGATATGTACGACCCAATATGCGTGTACCGACACACAGAGTGACAATCTAGTGAAAATATCAGTGTAATGTAAATATGTTCTTACTTAAAAAACATAATTATCGGTTTATCATATCATAAAGTACAGGTATAAATACATTCAATGATGAAGGTGGTGGATATATTGCTCTGATAGGTGATGATGATGGCGGATATCTTGCACTGATAGGTGATGATGATGGCGGAGATATTACACTGATACGTGATGATGATGATGATGATGACGGAGATATTACACTAATCGTGATGATGGCGGAGATATTACACTCATACATGATGATGATGGTGGAGATATAACACTGATAG
>NW_018406867.1:4311-4670 GCF_002113885.1 Mizuhopecten yessoensis
CTGACATGTACTATGCATAATAACGGTCTCGTTGACATGTACTATACATAACAACGGTCTCGTTGACATGTACTATACATAATAACGGTCTCGTTGACATGTACTATACATAATAACGGTCTCGTTGACATGTACTATACATAATAACGGTCTCGTTGACATGTACTATACATGATAACGGTCTCGTTGACATGTACTATACAAAATAACGGAATCGTTGACATGTACTATACATAATAACGGTCTCGTTAACATGTACTATACATAATAACGGTCTCGTTGACATGTGCTATACATAATAACGGTCTCGTTGGCATGTACTATACATAATAACGGTCTCGTTGACATGTACTATACAT
>NW_018406868.1:0-387 GCF_002113885.1 Mizuhopecten yessoensis
ATAATGCTTCTAAGCCTCCTGCAACTCGATACATTGATGCAGAATCCCCTATATTGTTCGTTGACTCCATGTAGTTAATTATAAACTCTTTACGTACCTTTTTAAAGAAGAATATTAAAAATGAGTTTTGATTTCGAATTCGTAGTTGAATGACCAATTATTGCGCAAATTCAATTATGATGCATTTTTGAAGTTCTGAGATACATTTATGATAAGCTTTGATTTACAAATAAAAAATAACCTTTTTGCACGTATTTAACAGCATAAAAACAAGACATTTCTACGTGCCTTTTCGAGACAATAAGACAAGTAAATGAAAAATCAAATATATTGTATGTGAACAAAATGTTTGATTTAATAAGTTTACGCATAGAAATACGATATTTC
>NW_018406868.1:1629-2070 GCF_002113885.1 Mizuhopecten yessoensis
TTTTAGTAACAGGTTTGTGTTTATGTGTTGATATTGGTTGCCTATGATGCATTGCAGCTCTCTGCACGGTTACCACGGTAAGACCACCACTTGTAGAACTTCAATAATGTCACGGTCTTAACCATTTGTGACGTCATTTTGTGTCTGTTACAATGTACTGAAAACTAACAATTAACAACAGTTATCGTATAAATGCGTTAAGCTTCACTTAACGTGCTTTGTTACAATTATAAGGATCTAGGGGTGCTACATTGTAGTTGTGCTTTCGTTCCACCGGACACGGGTCAGCATTATAATAAAATTGATATTTGGACCACAATCAACATCTTTATATAACTTTTACTTTCAAACTGTTTTACACCAAAAAACATGGCTGTTATTAATGTGTCCGAATTGAAGTTCAGCTGATACTAAACAAATACATGTCACGTGACTATGATG
>NW_018406869.1:0-388 GCF_002113885.1 Mizuhopecten yessoensis
TCATACCAAAATGGAGTAAGTAACAAGATTATCACCCCACCACCTGCACATCATACCAGAATGGAGTAAGTAACAATATTATCACCCCACCTCCTTCACATCATACCAAAATGGAGTAAGTAACAAGATTATCACCCCACCTCCTTCACATCATACCAAAATCAAGTAAGCAACAATATTTTCACCTCACCTCCTTCACATCATACCAAAATGGAGTAGGTTACAATATTATCACCCCACCTCCTTCACATCCTACCAAAATGGAGTAAGTAACAAGATTATCACCCCACCTTCTTCACATCCTACCAAAATGGAGTAAGTAACAAGGCTATCACCCCACCTTCTTCACATCATACCAAAATGGAGTAAGTAACAAGATTATCACCCA
>NW_018406869.1:3731-4243 GCF_002113885.1 Mizuhopecten yessoensis
AATCTCCTTCACATCATACCTAAATGGAGCAAGTAACAATATTATAACCCCACCTCCTTCCCATCATACCAAAATGGAGCAAGTAACAATATTATCACCCCACCTCCTTCACATCATACCAAAATGGACTAAGTAACAAGATTATCACCCCACCTCCTTCACATCATACCAAAATGGAGTAAGTAACAATATTATCACCCATCCTCCTTCACATCATACCAAAATGGAGTAAGTAACAATATCATCACCCCCCCTCCTTCACATCATACCAAACGAAGCAAGTAACAATATCATCACCCAATCTCCTTCACATCATACCTAAATGGAGCAAGTAGCAATATTATAACCCCACCTCCTTCCCATCATACCAAAATGGAGTAAGTAACAATATTATCACACCACCTCCTCACATCATACCAAAATGGAGCAAGTAACAATATTATAACCCCAGCCCCTTCACATCATACCAAAATGGAGCAAGTAACAATATTATCTCCCAACCTCCTTCACAT
>NW_018406870.1:0-388 GCF_002113885.1 Mizuhopecten yessoensis
CACGGGCTCTGCCGCCGGATCAACTAACAGTCGTAATGGCGGGCCTGACATCATTCGGAGGGGCTGATGGTTACAGACGTTGAAGGTACTGGTCTTGTTATAGTCCAGGAGGAAGTCCTTTAGCTTAGAGCAGCAACTCTTATCATCCAATAGGAAAGGTAGTATATCCGGTGGAGGAGGGGGTAGCTCACGTTTGGGACAGGAGCGGGGAGTGTTTTGTTCTGTAAGCCCTGAGCAAGCCTCTGTGTTGGCACTAAGGATATTGACATGCTGGGCTACGTGGTGTTCCCCCAAGGTGGGGAATGTTGTTGAGATGATGCCGAGGGAGGTGCAGGCCTCCCTGCACAAGAATAGCTTGTCCGATGCATCGGTGACATAGGTCATTTGT
>NW_018406870.1:2905-3311 GCF_002113885.1 Mizuhopecten yessoensis
AGCGATCCATTGTTCTTTGCACAAATCACCATCCTGTGGCACCAAGTGACCGGTTCACCAATAGGAACAGGCTCAAGTACACCTAAGCGCACATCTTGGTCCAGAGCGTCCTTGACATCCTGCTGCCAATGTAAGGGAACAGGAACAGGGGTGTGGTGAGCCACGGGCTCTGCCGCCGGATCAACTAACAGTCGTAATGGCGGGCCCGACATCATTCCGAGGGGGTGATGGGTAGAGACGTTTAAGGGACTGGTCGTGTTATAGTCCAGGAGGAAGTCCTTTAGCTTAGAGCAGCAACTCTTATCATCCAATAGGAAAGGTAGTATATCCGGTGGAGGAGGGGGTAGCTCACGTTTGGGACAGGAGCGGGGAGTGTTTTGTTCTGTAAGCCCTGAGCAAGCCTCTG
>NW_018406871.1:0-388 GCF_002113885.1 Mizuhopecten yessoensis
CTTGTATTTTTCATTTTTGATACGTTTTTATTCAATTGGTTTTGGTTTTGTTGTCAACGAAATTTAATGGCATACATATTTCGATTACTTTTTGAAATATTCTTAATGAGACGCCTTCAGTTAAACGATTGTTCATGGGGTCTGAAACTCTGTACTCCTCTGTATTGAGTTGGTGAATCTACGACAATTGACCCATAGGTCTGCGCAATGAATCGATACTAAGTCCTTATGAAGTGCGTTAAACAATACTAGGAATAATACTTTGATTAGTTTTATCTGTTACTTTTGAATAAATGTTTTTATGGTATATAGATTTTTGTAAAAATAAAGGGTAAACTAAAAACTTTTTTGAA
This sequence comes from Mizuhopecten yessoensis, assembly GCF_002113885.1. Classification (NCBI taxonomy): domain Eukaryota; kingdom Metazoa; phylum Mollusca; class Bivalvia; order Pectinida; family Pectinidae; genus Mizuhopecten; species Mizuhopecten yessoensis. The sequence goes on from NW_018406871.1 coordinate 354, forward strand.
ACTTTGATACAAAAAATAAATAAAACCGAAGCATT
>NW_018406871.1:2032-4154 GCF_002113885.1 Mizuhopecten yessoensis
AGTGTACGCCACCTTGTTGATGAGACAAGAATATTGGATCGATCCTTTGATATACATCAAAAAAATCCCGCGGTTACATAACGGTAAAATTTGATAGGCTTTGAAGTTTTGCTTTGACATATTCCAGGGGTGTAGAGAGCGAAAGTGAACGTAATCCCTGGATATCGAGGATTCTCTAAAGCAGAATGTAGAATACCCTTGTATTCATATGTTTTCCTGTCACGGGATTCCATTGTTAAATTGTGGGCTTAACCTCGGCTCTCTTACGTGTGTTTTGCAAGATAAAAATATCCGTCGTATGAGAGCAGTCACGTGGGTAGATATAAGTATCTTACATTTTATATCACGTGGTATTGTTGTCATTGTTACTTCCAAAATTAAGACAATTATGTGACGTCTTTGATTAATATCAAATGACGTCATGTTGAAAGTGGAAGCCTCATGTATTTTTTTCTTATAATATGATTTAGAAATGAAGTACACGAAAGAAACAAATTCGTTCAAACTTGTTGTACAAATAAGTTTGTTCTACCCTCAGAGCCGTGGACTTGACAAAAATATTGTCAAAAACCTCGAATATTACTCCAGGTAACGCTTCAGTTTAATTTACTTATTACCTATACATAAACATAAGAAGTTGTCTTATGAATCTTGCCTATACGTTATAACGATATGATTGCTTAAATAGCAGCACTGTGTTTTATCAGACTTTGTCAAACTGCAAAGAAAAATGTCGCACGGTGATTGGTCGAATTGCCAAGGTACCTGAAGCTATGTTAGTATCCTTGGCGGGGTAAATAAGAGCACGCGCGCCTGTTGTAAAGGATATAACTCGAAGGTTCGAAACGAACACACCGGAGAACGTTCGTCTGCTAAATGTCAACAATCAACAATATGGCGAAACGGTTTGCACGGTGATTGTTAAGGAACTGAGTTGTTACTTAATGTTGTTTCAAAACCATATTGTTGACTTATTATAATTTAAAAATTTATTAAATTGTTGGAATTATACAAAAATTGTTTTTTCTGTTTTCCCGTACTACCGCCCTCACACGGGTCCCAACCTATAAATGGCTTTGCAGTATGACAAATTCGTCATACATGTCTTTGTCAGGGTACATGGTCTCATGTTTGCTGTCAGGACCTTATGTACCCTGAGCTTTTCGGCTCAGGGTACATAAGGTCCTGACAGCGAACATGAGACAATGTACCCTGCAAAAGACCTGTATCGGCTCAGGGTACATAAGGTCCTGACAGCGAACATGAGACCATGTACCCTGCCAAAGACCTGCATAACGAATTTGTCATACTGCAAAGCCATTTATAGGTTGGGACTCGTGTGAGGGCGGTAGTACGGGAAAACAGAAAAAAAACAATTTTTGTATAATTCCAACTTTTTGGGTTTTTTTTTAAATTATGATAAGTCAACAATATGGTTTTGAAACAACATTAAATATTTTTNAACTGAAAAGTGTTTTCATATCCGGGACTCGGAAGTAGTTATCACAGTTTAAAATCGGAACATTCTATTAAAAAAATGTTCCACTGTATATGGAGTATCACATGCGTGGCATGAAGGTAAATCTTCTCGTTTTAAAAGGTAGNCTTTTATATGTGTACTGCTGTGTGATAAAGTGTAATGTGGAGTGGTATGTAATTTAATTGTAAGTATGTGTAAAGAAGTATTTACCCATGTTAAGAATTGCAATAATATATAATAACTATATGGAATTATTGGAAATAAGGTGTAATGANACTATGGATTCCGAGCCATGTCGGAATAAAAGGCAACGAATTTGCTGACAGGGAAGCAAAAAATGCATTGAATCTCGATCAAACAAATATCAAACTACCATACACAGATTTTAAACCTACTATTCGTACAGCCATTCAAAATGTGCTATGTGCAGTCGTGAAATATGTAAGGGGTGTGTAAAGATGTGCAATGACGGGTAACGATTGAAATGTACATTATGTACATTTGTACATCTGTAATACCGAAAAAAATCACATTTTATTAAAACTGCAAATTGTCAATTTTTTCCTCAGAATGTTACTTGGATATAGTCGTCTCTGATTTTGTATCACTATGAAACAGTGCAATACTGCAAAGGGCCGGTTT
>NW_018406871.1:6719-26260 GCF_002113885.1 Mizuhopecten yessoensis
GAATTTTAGATTAAAGTTTATTTTTCTTAATTTTCATAATTTCCCAATTACGAAGGAGGAAAATAGTCAAATTGATTGGATAAAAGTGTTGTTGTTGTTTTTTTTTTTATTAAATTTCAGCATTTTCCGATTGAGATCAATAATCAACTTCATTGTCTTGGCCGTCATTTCTGAATCTCGGAAGATCACTATAATAAACGAAATTTTAGAATTAAATGTAGAATGGCAAGACAGTGTGTTGCGAACCATAGTTTGATCTGTAGCCAAAGGTCATGATCACATGAAGTTCAAATGTTAAATACATTGTTTGGGCCATATATATAAATATTTTGACTTTCTGAAGATGTGTAATTTTACCACTTTGAGTTTGTACACCCAAGGTCTAGATCACAGTCAGGTCACACTTCATTTCAGTCTCAGTGACCTTTTCAGGGAGCATAATCCATCAATGTTACTGATTGTTTTGTTTCAAAAAAACAAAAAAAAGAAATTAAGATAGAATAAATTGTGTCTAATACGTCTGAATGTAATTTGTTGCAGTAATTTATCTCTTCCTTTTATTAGGATTTATTATTAATAAGTTTTGCTTCTAAGACTTAATCCTTAAGGATACAATTGCTCTGCTCAGCTGAATATTGTTGTCCTATTTCATTATTTCTTCGGTTATTGATGTTTACTGAAGAACCAGGTGAGAGACACAGGCCTTCTGCACTTCATGTTTAAGATCTGGGATGAAGCATTAAATGTTAGTTCTCCTTAGCATTCTTATGGCTTTCTCATAGTGTTGAGTTATAATGATATATGATAAGTAGGAAGTAATCAGGACAAAGTATTCTCATTAAAAGTAATATGAAAAGGGAAAGCCTTAAAAGAGCGTAGTTTTGTTAATTTCTAATATTTACTGATTCAGAATATTGCTTTCAGAATGAGTTCAGAATGAGGTTAAGATAAAAATTTATTTAAAGTCGACAAGTCGCGGAATAACAATAAAACAAAAGCTCTAATGACATAATTAGGACCGACATAACAATAGGGGAGATAGGAACAAGTTCGGCCTTTTTTATATTAAAGACCGTTATGGGAAGTATGGCAGCATGCACGTCCGTTTTTAAACATTATTTAATTTTCACTGTCGGAAGATCGGATTGCCGAACGAGCCCTGCCATGGGATAAGTTCGGACAGGCATTCAGGTAAGTAAGGTCCCATTGGAATCAGCTTAATTATGACGTCATAAGTATGTAACGTCAGATTTTACCGCCAATTTTTCGACTTTTTATGTGTCACAATGTACATGGGCCGAACTTGCCACGGTTTCAATGGCCGAAACTGTCCGGGCCCAAATTGATATTTCAATAAATTCTTATCGTATAGCAATATGTTGGTGAGTGTTTGGCTTGGCTTTTATGTATATCATTTGAAGCTGTCAGTATGTTACACGTTTGACCGTATAAAAATAGCAATTCCGTTTACAGAAAGTTCGCATAACTAGAAGCGAGATCATGGTTTTATTTAGATACTACCCTCTCAAAAGTAATTTTCTCATGTTTAGTAATTTTACACTATATTTTTTTCCCTTTTTTCTTGTGAACGCCAAGCCAACTAAACTGCTAAGATCCTTAAAAATGTAAATATCAGCTCAAAAACAAAGATATTAGGGGTGGCCGAACTTGTCCCTGTCTCCCGTATGTAGATTTTTTTGTATCGTTGATGATTGGTAAAAATGTATTCACAATATAATTTTTGCATCAATGACGCCTTTTTCTCCCAGTCAAAGCTGAAGCAGATATTTGTTCTTGTGCGTAACGTATATGATGAGTCGGTTTGCGCAGTGGATAGCACTCTCGTCTTCACCAGGATGGCCGGATTCAATTCACGCGGGTTTTCTCCTGATACTTCATCTTCCTCCTACATTAAGAATTAAATCATCTGCGTGCTTCCGTCAGGGCACAATTATTGTTGATTTCGACATAAATGAATTATCCATTGTTTTTTTTATGAGTGGTGATGCATGCATAAATTATGTAAAGACTATAACCAGACTTTCAAAAATGTTAATTATTTCGTTCATATTCTCAACAAATCGAAATCAAAAGCTGAAATTTAAGACGATGAAAAATAAATGTACACGTTGACCTATTGGTTTAATGCGGCTCTTTTTGAAAATATCACCAGGTAGAAATTTTAACAGAACATGGTTGATGACAAAAAGGATCTTCAGAAAACATCCGCGTTTTTACTTTTTGTGCATGTGGCAAAAACTGAAACTGAATTCATGAAGCACCGACAAAGAGATAAATGCAACGGCTATCAGTTCCAAGATTTTCCTGTTATTTTTCATCCTTCCGGAAATAACCGATAAAGGCCGATGGAGTGTGACGTGCTTGTGACGTCATAGTATGATAATCTCTGAACGACGTTTCAAGCCTGCTAGTATTAAAATTTATGTGATAGATTCTTTTCACTCAGAATGTATATAAGTTTTTACCTAAATAAATAAGTAATAAAAAATGGGTATTGTTTTCACTATATGAAGATGTTCATGTATGGGTTGAAACACAATTGTTTTTGCTTCAAGAATACACTTCCTGTTTCCCCACTGGGCGTCTACTTCCGGACGAAAACAAATAAAGGCAATTTGTAGAAAGGGGAAGCAACTCTGTTAACGCACGCATGTGTAACCATTAAAGAGCTTCGCTCGTGAAGCGTAAGTAATCAATACGTTTGTAGCAACGTACCCTGCTGTTTTAATGAGTGGAAGGATGTTCAGTTCAGCAGAGACTGTAATGATGTTGGGATATAAAGCGCCTGCAGCGTTTGTCTGTGTGTTGATTGTGTATGGAATACTTTCTACAGAAGCGTCATCGGAAACATCTGGTATGGTTTCATTATTGTCTATTTACATATATAACGGATATGTATTGTATACCGTTGATGCATACGATGACACTGACCTTTTAATAAATGAAACTTATTTCTTTCCCTATTTTTACACAAAGCATAATGTCATCTACAAAAAGTTCAATTTCACATGATAATCTATTAGTCACCAGTAACAAAGGAGTTCAAAATGTACTTGATACAAAATACTCTTTCTACTATTAGCTGATTTCAAATTTTTCCCTTGAAACTTTTTTTTATTAATTAAGTATAACATAATAGGTATAATATCATGTTCAGCGGACTACATTCAGCCACACACCTGGCTTAATATAAAGAGTTTCTTCTATCTCTATATCTGTTAATTCAGGATAGTAAAGAGATATGTGTCTACCTTAACTCTTACTGGACCTGTTTAGTGAAATAGTGAATATAAGACTCCACTGTATATAAAACACAATTGCATATCTGAGTGGAAAGAGAATATAAAGTCTGGTACAAGATCAGCAGTATTTATAACTTATCAAACAACTATAAACTACATCATTGTAACTTTATATACTCATAAAACATCCACTCTCACTCACATTTATACAGCTGTTGAATTTCTCCCTCTGTAATATTAAAAGTATGAAAATGTTAACAATTTCTAACGAGTATGTGCACCCACCGTATGTGGAACCTTCGTAACGTCATTGTTTTCTGTTGATATAAATTCTTCCATTCTCAAGTTATCTTCCAGCCCCTGTTTAATACTGATGATAGACGGTTATATATATTCATGAATTTTCTGTTTGTATATGTGGAACTCAATAGCTAGAATAAATAGCAGGTTTATCTGTTGAAGTCATAGTCAGGAAAGCTTGGTATCAAAGTCATCTCTGTGTTGCTGTCTATCCAGTCAGCAATGTCTTCCCTGTTGTTTTAGATCATTTGAATTAAAGGAAGAAAGTCTTTATTTTGGGGATACGGTTTTTTTCTAACGGTACCTTTATTTACAAAACACTTTAAATAAATTTGACTTCGTGTTGTTATCAATTCGTTATTCCCATATAATCAATAGCTTATATTCCTCATTCCACATTGATAAGTAGATTGTCCAGGCTTATTTCGGATTCGTAGTAATATACATAATACATATGTACCTGCAGGACATTCTCGTTTATCCTTTGTTTATCCGAGGCAAAGTGAAAATTCATCGCGCTTTTTTTGTTCCTCACTAAATGCGTGTTAATCAGTAAGGATTTACGCTTCACTATTGATGCTATTGTAATTCCTATAGCAAACATTTTTATCCAACTTAACTGATGCATAGATTTCAGTTTCTTAACGGAGAAAAGATGATTTTAAAAAGTAAAGAAACAGTTTTGTTATTGTTGTAAAATGAAATTTATTCGAAAAGATCGAACACCCCGGATGAAAAACATCAGACGATAGTAGTATAGAGCGATTGTTTATACGGCACCAAAAGAACGTGGATCGTAGGCTCGTGACGTCACAGAAGGTGAATTGGACCCGCCTACTTCCGAAGACTTGGAGGCGTGAGTCATGGGAGAACCACGTAGTCCTATGAGTCATAGACTGTCCCCAACACGTATTTTGCTTCCTTACGCACCGCTTTGTATAACTTGTCCTAGGTATGAATTTTAAGGTCGATGGGACTGCACGACGTCAAATTTTCGGTCCTGTCGATGTGTTACGAGTCAAATTTTTCTTTTCATGTCGCTTATGAAGTGTGAATTTTCGACTGGATGTGTGTGAGCAACGTGAAATTTTCGTTCCGATCAGAAGACTTGTAATGCCTATATATCGTATGTAAATTACGAGGTGAACTGTAAATTGCGCGACGCCAAATTTTCGGTCATGTTTATGTGTTACGAGTGAAAATATCCTTGTCGGTGTCACGTTTTAAGTGTAAATATTTGATTCGGTGTGTAAGATTAAACGTTTGTTGTGTCATTTCGTTGTTATGCAATGAGCGTGAATGACGTGAAGTGGTTCATTCTTACTACAATTTGATCAACACTCGGAAAATAATGACTGTTTTGTGAAAAACAATGTCTAGACTTTGAAATAAAATCACGTAATAACGTGAAGTGAATACGTAATAACGCGAAACATCACGTAATAGCATGAACGGATTTATTTTACGATCAGGAGAGTGTATGCACTGCATTACTCTCTGGAACGTTGGCTACAATGTGCCAGGGGAGTTTTTACTCTTCCTTTGTACTGCAATCTAATCCCATTTCTAATGAAGGCATCATATCGAATTTGATAGAGAGTCGTATACATATATATATATACATGTGATATGTTTGGGATCTCAATCACCTGCATGTTATGACGCTGAGGATCCGTTCCCAAGGATTGGGCCAGACCCCTGTACTTCAATCCTTGGTAATTTCATTGTGTTCAACTCTTCATGTCTAGTGTACAACGCTCAACAATTGTTTATATCGTTTTGTGGTGGGGATCTCGACCGTGTTAGTGTTATGATCGTGGCATTTAGTCCTCTAAAATGGGAACGATCCTCGGTTCCGATTCTTTAAATGTGTATATGGTTAAAGGGTGTCGATTTCGACAGTTTCAATGTAACGACCGAGGGATAAAGTTATCAAGAATGGGCCAGGCCCTTGGGGCAAATCCTGCTAGCTTTGTGTATTCATCTCTTCATACTCACCAATTGCATACATGGTTATGGATTGGAAGTCTGAAGCGTTCCCAAGTTAGGACCACGTGCGAGTCTGGATCCGGTGCACCAATCTTGGTAGCAATTTTATTTATGAATGTTCGATGGGGGTCCAAACTATTTACACATTAGGAATAACCTTTGGCGTTTTGGTCTCATGGTCTAAGGGGGAAGGGTTGGGGATGGGGTAGGGGATGGATGGGCACCAGTTTTCGTTTATACAACATTAGTGTGTTTGCCAAGTAGTGCTTCAGACCTACTTGAGTCCAATTACCTTTACTCGCTATATATCATCAGGTCGGTTATGGGTGAGGTCTGATTGATTGAAAGAGACAAGACGAGTTGCGATATATTTTGTTTTTATTTACACCGGCGATACATCAAACACGTTCAACGAGATCAAATTTGACATCGTTTTCGTACATCCAATACAAAATAACTACACTCAACGTTTAACATCTGAACGAAAACTTAGCATCACAAAAGATACCACATACATGTTATGATGAAAATTAAACGTCAACCAAGTGCATCGAATCAAAAACTTAGCGTCAATCAAGTGCATCAAGTCAAAATATTAAATAAGCGTCATGCAACCACTTTGACAACAGATCTCTTTATATATCTAGATATATTTCTTAGTAAATGATATCAAAGTATCGTGGTATACATCACTTTATGAGATGTACAGGTATGTACATTTGTATGTAGGTACGTGTGTGTTTGTGCTGGTATTGTGTCGTTAAAGTTTGTGAAAATAAACCAAATATGAAAAAAGTGATGAGAAAAAACAAACAAATGGCTAATATTTCTGTGTTAATATGGAACAGGTATATACAAAAACTGTTGTAGAATATTTTTCCCTCGTATTATGATGTCAAAAACTACACAACAAATGTTAACAGGATCTGAATGTGTCACTTTTATGTTAGCTTAACCTTTTCATTCGTAAAATATGGATCGATATTTACTTGAAAGTACACCATTCGTAAAACACTTTAGAGAGAAATATGGTTAATGGTACATTTGTATGATCAAATATGTTAATGGTTAAGTATGGATCGTAATAATTATCTATATTCACTTTAAATATGTTATAAACAGAGCTCTTCTATCTGAATCGACGATCCTTTGAACCGATTTTGGAAGTTTGATTGCGTTCGTGTTTTCTCCTGCCCTGTAAATGTGTATATGGTTAAAGGGTGGGGATCTCAACCGTTTCAAAGTTATGACAAAGGAACTAAGTTTCTCAAGAACGAAGCCATACCTTGTGATCAATCCTTCTGGTTTTTTTAATGTTAATCCCATCCTACTAAGCAATTTCATATATGGTTATAGAAAAAAGCAGCAAAGAGTCAACTTAAGGATGATTCGACTTAAAATCGATATAGCTAGGGCAAAGTATGAACAAAGGAAAGCATTACATTGAAGATCCGTCACGTTCTCAGATAACCCGGGTAGTGACAACAAAAGCCACAAGAGACACTAATGCACACTATCAAAAACATAGACCTGCATTTCACACAAAGTGGTAGCATATTTCCCTATGAGGTCATGAAAACGACACTTAGTCTATAGGGTAGTGCCCTGAACTGTTGCCATGCTATGACCACGTGACTAAGTCCTTATGTTCGAGTCTGGACCAGGAGGGAATTCCTGTAGTAGCAATTGTATGTATGGTACCCAACCATTGATGCATCTCCATTTTGATCTTTTGTTCTCTCCGCATCAGGGGGAGTGGGACCACCAACTTTCGTTTATACAGCATGAAGTAGTTTGACAGAGTGATGCTCCAGACCAACTAACGTTAAAATCCCTTCACCCGAAATGAGGGTTGGACCCATAAAGTCAATAACACAACGCTAAGGATACGTAAATCGGGATCATCACACGAACACAGAGACAAAAAATAAACGCCATGTAATCCCGTCGACCTCAAATTTTACAACTTTACACCTATATTTACTCTGTCCGGAAGGATCGTACATCCTCTGACATTACCATGTTTCAGTACACAAAATTTGTAAATATACACATGATGTACATTTTATTAATGCACTTGTATAAACAATTTGACTTTTTGAATAAATGACATTATCATAATAACAATAATTTACAAGCAGAATGTACACATATATTGAGACATATATGCTAGGATTTTAAGTCAACATTCTGGTTGCGGACGGATTTTGACATATAACACATAATGCTAATTACAGCGTACAATGGTACACGTTACAAGACCGTCGGCACGAAACGATGAAATCTTTGTCGACGGAATATTTGTTGACCAAACCACACGTACGTCTCGAGTATATCGTATACTTTGATATCTTCGCTTACATCGGTCGTAGTTGATTTAAAACCCCAACAGAGATCACTTATGAATAAAGAAGCATTCTCCGAATAAAACACGAAGACACATATATCTATAATCATTTAGTTTAATTGATCTATTTGTACATATAGTCTAGAATATTTCATTAAAAATCGTATATGTAAGTTTACTTTCAAACGAAGCCATTGTTATCTAATCAGACGGTGACCGGAACCGGGGGGAACAAACTCCCGGGCAACAATGACTCGTGCAGAAACGTCACAGATGCGATAAAGATAAGTTGAAAGAACTTGTTTCATAATTGTTGTAAAATAAATAAAGTTTTTAAATACAACTCATACGTAAATTAAATTGCGAATCAAAAGTCTACAAGACCGCCGGAACGCCACGGTATAATATTTGCACAAAGGATGTACGCCTCGAGTAGATCGTATACTGATCATGAATTATCTCGAAATACATCTTTCGAGTTAGTTGAAAATCCAAACAGAGATCATTAATGAAGAAAAGGAACACGTTTGGAATAAAAACAAAGACATATGTATCTATTACCATTTAACTTAATCGGTCTGTTTGTAATCCAGAATATTTCATTAAAACAATCATGCGGGTCAATTTTATTGCATACGAAGTTGTTGTTCTGTCAGACGGTGACGAGAACCGGGCGGAACGAACTCCTACGCACCGATGATTCGTGCCTAGCGTTCACGATGATTCCCCATCCACGCAATGTCTTGTTATACCATAGGAGAGTTTTTAACATTGATTCACTTCTACTGTAGGTTTGTCTCATAAATTTGGAATTATTCAGTCTTATTCATCCTTTAAAAACATCCTTCCAAAATGGGTTACGACAGGTATTTACGCATGTCATAATGTATTCTTTTCCACAATTATTCATTATTTTAAGATCCAAAATTAAATTCAAAAGCTGATTCCATTTTCCAGATGGCTGGAACAGTCTTTTAACCCAACCTAGCTAAAGAGAATATATTAAAGCATGTACATCAATCATCTTCAATTCCAAATTTATATAGATTTGAATCACAACTTCTTTTTTAATCCTATGACTTTTGTCATTCCATAGAAAATTGAATAACAAAGAATTCAACTTAGCAATGTATTTTTCGGATGGGTTTGGCAAAGTGATAAATAGGTAGTGAAGTTGGGAAATCAACAAAGACTTTATGACACTAATTCTACCTAATGGATTCAAACTCCGTCTATTCCAATTAATAATAAAAGCTTTAAGTTTAACAATCTTTTTGTCAAAATTTATACTTGTAAACTCACTTAAATCTACGGAAAAAATTATTCCCAAAACGTTGAATTTATCCTTCTCCCAATGTAGATGAAAGGAACGTTTGCTCACTATATTTCCTATTGCCTATCCATATAACCTGTGTTTTTGTAGTATTTATCTTTAACCGAGAGAACGGTTTTTAGGTCATAAATTTATTATGGTTCATATTGGTAGATGATACTTTGGATATAACATATCGATAACTTGATTGGAATTATAACCCAGAGTTGACAGTTTGATACTTTGAAAATTTTGAGCCAGCCCTACCCCCAAGGACTGTAGGGCGGGGCTAAAAGGAGTCAGTGTGCTAAAATTTCTTCATTTTCATTGTTTAGAATCAGAGGTGTTAGTTTCAAATACTTTTCAGTCTTAAATCTGTATGCTAGATATTAAATAAGGTGGTTTTATTGTTAACTCACCTGGCCCGAAGGTTAAAGCTTATCGAGCTTATCCCATGGCGCAGCGTCCGTCGTCCGTTGTCCGGTGTCCGGCGTCCGTCGTCCGTCAACGTTTTCCTTTAAAACGCTACTAGTCCTGAACGGCTCAGAGGATTTTTACCAAATTTGGTCTGGAGCATCATTGGCCAAAGGATTCTCAGTTTTGTATAAACGGAGGGTATGGTCCCCCTGGGGGCAGAGTGGCGGGGCCAAATAGGGGAAAATAGGTAAATCTTTAAAAATCTTCTTCTTCTCAACCAATAGAAGGATTTTGACGAAATTTGTTCTAGAGCATCTTTAGACAATGGAGACTCAAGTTTGTATAAAGGGAGGGTGTGGCCCCTCTGGGGGGCATAGGGGCAGGGCTAAATAGGGGAAATAGAGGATTTTTTTCTCTCCTATTATACAAGTGAAGGGATTTAAACCAAATGCAGTCTGAAGCATGCTTAGGGACAAAAGAATCAATTTTGTTTAAACTGTGGTGTGTGGACCCCCTTCTTTGGGGCAGGTGAGTAGGGCCCATTAGGGGAAATAGAGGAAAACTTTAAAAATCCTTCTCCTTCTGTGCCGTTGAAGGGATTTTACCCAAACTTGTTCTAGAGAATCTTTGTCCAAAGGGAATTTAATAATTATAAATGGAAGATGTGTCTGAAGCATGCTTAGGGGAAAATTGGGGTAATTTGTATAAAAAGGTGCATGTGAGGCCCAATAGGGGAAATAGAGGAAAATTGGGACATAACATGGAAACTCATTTTCTTGGTGTCTTTCCCACCAAAACAGATTTATATGTAGTTCTTCTTGCAACTTCATTTCTTGTACTCCTTTGATAAACCTGTTTGGTACTAAGCAGGTTTTAAATTGAAAAATAAAATACCAGGGTGAGCTATTAAGGCCCCTGGGCCTCTTGTTTTTTTGTTGTTGTCACCTTAAATAATATTACTGTACATGTTTTAGAAACAAAAAATCAACACTCGGTATAAATTTATCAGAACTCAGGTGACCGTTAAGGTCCATGGGCCTCTTGTTCAATGCTATTTAGATTTGGGGTTTCCCCAGAAACTTGGTTGCAATCTTGTATAGTACCAATTTTTAAGAAAGGTTGTGTCAATAATACAAACAATTATCGTGGAATATCTTTAGTCAGTAGTTTTGGTAAACTATTTACTAGTATTTTAAATAACAGAATTATGGAATGGGAAAAGGAAAACTGTATTTTGACAGATGCTCAGTTTGGATTTAGAAGGGGAAGGTCAACGACGGACGCCATATTTGTTGTTTTACAAACACTCATGATCATTAATAGGTAGCTAAAAAAATTAGAACAGACTTTATTGTTGTTTCGTAAATTTTCGAAAAGCATTTGATTTCATTGACAGAGGCAAATTGTGGAGTATATTGGTAAGATATGGAATTCGAGGACGTTTTTCATTTTTTTTTTATATTTGCTTTAAGTATGAAATGTTAAATCATGCGTGAAATTTAACGGCCAGCTTTGTGATCGATTCCCAATTAATTCCGGTCTCTTACAAGGGGAAATATTAATACCTGTACTTGTATCATTGTATGTAAATGATTTTGAAATTTATTTTATTAATATTAATTGTCCTCGTATTGATTTACAAATGCTTAATCTGTTCCTGTTAATCTATGCTGATAATATGGTTTTGTTTTCAAATACTCCAGAAGGTTTTCAAAGTATGTTAGACTCCCTTCAGGAATGCAGTAGAACATAGAATTCGGAGGTCAATGTTGATAACACTGAAATTGTCGTTTTTGGAAACGAGGGCAATAAAAGAAGAAATGAATCATGGATATATAATAGCAATACTGTAGCAATTGTTGATAGTTTCAAGTACCTAGGGATGTTGTTTAATTATAATGCAAAGTGTTATAAAACATATTAACCTGTTGCAGAACAAGGGAAATAAAGCATTATTTTCATTTTGATGAAACCATTGCTTGAATGTAGAGACGTATTGAGATATATAACGTCATACGCAGAAACAGGATTTGTAACAAATGTGATTTGAGAGATAAAGAAGACGAGTTCCATTTTATTTTGATTTGTCCATTCTATAGCGATTTAAGGCACAGATGAATCAATAATATTATTTTTAAATTAATACAACTACTTAGTATGAATAATGTTACAGAGCCATCCAGTTTAGGAAAATATTTATATTTAGCAGTTAAGAGGCGTTAATTATAGATTTATGTATAGCGGTGTTTCATAACTGTAATGTATTAATTAAGTATTCTATATGCCCACAATTGAATGGTGTTTTATGTATACTGTGATGTCACTCTCCTATCAATTCTAATTATGTTTAGAGACTGTTATTTAAGCATTGAAATATCACCACCCTGGACCTTTTGGTTATACAGAAGAAGTCGTTCAAAGGTCTTTAGGACAATTGACCATGTGACCTTAACTATGGTTAACTATGGGCGAAGGCCATTCATTTGAATATGAGTGAAGGTCATTCTTTTGAACAAACTTGGTAGCCCTACATGCCAACATCCTTCTGGCTATATATCATCACCCTGGACATTTTGGTTATATAGAAGAAGTCGTTTAAAGGTTTTTAAGACAATTGACAACTGTGACCTTAAAAATGGGCGAAGGTCATTCATTTGAACAAACTTGGTAGCCCTTCATCCCTGCATGCTACTGACAAAATATCATCACCCTGATTCTTTTGGTTATTCAGAAGAAGTTTGTTTTTTAAATATTTCAACATATTTGACCCCTGTGACCTTGAATATGTGCGAAGGTCATTTATTTGAACAAACTTGTTAGCCCTTGTTCCCTGCATGCTACTGGCCAGATTTCAACACCCTAGGCCTCTTGGTTATTCAGAAGAAGTTGTTTAAAAGTTTAAACATATTTGACCCCTCTGTGACCTTGAATATGGGCGAAGGTAATTCGTTTGAACAAAATTGGTAGTGCTTTATCCCAGCATGTTATTGACCAAATATCATCACCCTGGGTCTTGTGGTTATTCAGAAGAAGTTGTTTAAAGTTCGGAAAAGGTGAGCTAAAAATGGCATTAAACTCGTATTGGTGGTCTGGAAAATCATTGTTGATTTCAACATAAATGCATTATCAATTGTTTCTTTTATGTGTGGTGATGTATAAATACATTATGTAAAGATTATCAAAAGACTTCAAATATTTTAGTTATTTCGTTCATATTCTCAACAACTGATTTTTAAAAGCTGATGACATTTTAGACGATGAACAAATACATGTACACGTACTGACGTTGACCTGGCATTGGTTTAATGCCGGCTCTTTTAGAAGATATCTCCGTGCAGAAATATTAATAGAACCTGGTTGATGACAAAATGGATATTCAGAAAATATCCGCATTTTTACTTTTTGTGCCTGTGGGAAAAACAAAAATCAAAAAAAATCTGAAGCACCGACAAAAAGTTAATGCAACGGATATCAGTTCAAAACATTTCCGGTTATTTTTTATCCTTCCGGAAATAACCCATGAAGGCCAATGAAGTATGACGTGTCGGTGACGTCATAGTATGATTATCTCTGAACGAAGATTCATGCACGTTAGTATCACACCGGCTAGAATATAAGTTAGAGTCATTAAGTCGTAAAAAATAAATTTTGTTATTTTTATGATTTCGAAATCTAGAAACATTCCTGGTGAAAATGATATAAAATTATGTCAGTCCGTCAATATTTGACGATTTGACGCCTCTTTAAAGATATGACTTTTGACGTTGATCACAACGTCATGATACAAACGTCACCGGTGGTTAACAGTGTATGTATAGCAATTTTAACGGCTTATTTCTGGCTTCACTCCAGAGGTTAAAGCATGAGAAAGTCTAGTGCATTTAAATGGAAATAATCAAATATGTTATTAAGTCATACACAAATATTGAAATGTAAAAACAAATAGGGTTCCATATGACCATGGGGCAAATAACACTTTTGTACTTCAAAACTTTATAGACTCACATTTGTACAGTTTCCTTTCGGTTATAGCTGTGACAAAAATATGTTTACATCGAGTTTTGGAATGACCGTGCATGAAATTAATTGGTGCGAGTTTTGGAAGGACCGCAGGTGAAATTTAGTTGTGCGAGTTTGGAATGACAGTGTATGAAATTAATTTGTGCTAGTTTTGACGTTGCAAGCATGGTCACTGTCTTATTAAAATTACGTCGTTACTTTGAATGTCAGTCATGCCAAGTTCAAAGAGTTGTCAATGTACTGAAGCGATCATTTCTTCAAATGCAACAAAGAAAAAAAATCAAAAAGTCCTGGCTGTTTAAATAATCATCATTTTTATTTCTCTTAAGCGTATATTCTTGCGACACTTTGGATAAAACTCGTACAGGAATTAAATATAAACTTATTTATTTTACAACAATTATGAAACATGTTATTTCAGCTATTATTAATCACATTTGTTGGCATGGATATTAGCGAGCAGGGTGCCTTACTGTGGCAGGAAACCGAGTACTCTGAGAAAACCCACGTGGTCGGGCAGGTGACCCCAAACCTTTTCATGTCCGATAGGGGAGTAAACACTTTGACATGATGAAGAACCTATAAAAACTTGTACAGCCACAGAAAAACAGTCCTTAGGCCAGTACAAATGGACTGAGTCACTGAAATGCACTATTAACCTAAGAAGAACATTTCAAACACAGTATGTCATCATTCCTTTGTTTGAATAGATCACCAATATAAGATTAATTACATCTAGAAGTAGGCAGGAAAGGTACTTGCGAGTATTTTTGTAGAGGTAGCAGGCATATGTTGCCAACTTGTTGACAATCCTTTAGCCTCTAACCACACTGAAAGACAATCAGGAATGACTGTCCCTCTCATTACTAGTCTCACATCAGTCTCCTCCCCGTCAAGTGCAGGCTTCACCTTTAGCACCCCTGAAATGAAATTTAATTACATGTAGTGTATATATATCAACAGAAAGTATATGCATTTAATAGCAGTTGATATATACCTGGTACATACAAGGTTTTGTGATCATCTATGCCACACAATATACAAAAATGTACAGTTTTATTGCGAAGTAGAAAAGTTTTATATAAAGAAAGCATTCTTTACACATTCATTTGGACGTAAAAAACAACATTGAACAATCAGAAACGATGGGGTTCAGAGGAAGGATGACCCCATCTCAACCTATGCAACTCCCCCCACCCCCTGCAAGGCATACAATCAAAAAGGTATTAACAAATTTAATACATTTATTTCTTCAGAATTGGAGGTTAGGAAGCAATTCAAATGGTACATCTTAACAGTTTCAGGATATTAAAGTCAATTTCTTTTAAAGCAGAGACATTTAATTCGAGCACAGCTTGCTAGGTCTTCTGTTTATCTGCTTATCAGTCTATAGGCAGCTATGTGTCTGCAAACACATTATGCAGTTTAATTGTAGGTGTTTGGGGGTGTATTTGCACTGGTACAGTTATATAGGTTAAAGGCAGAATTTTTAAAGTAAGGTAACACTGCTGTAATCAACCTTTAAGCAAATAATTGCTGTACATATTGTACCCAATTCAATTGTATTACCTTCTGTATGCAATTCCTAAAAGATTCACATTCTGGCAGAATCTGTCCTGCATGTCATAAACTGAATGTGGGGAAGACACTGATGCCATGTTCTTCTGAATGTTGTTTCTGAGTGGCATCTACTTTCTGTTTAACTGTTTGATAAAAAAAACCCGCATCACAACAAATGATAAACTAACCATAGAAAACATCATAGCATAATACCAGTTTGTCCATTATGATGAGAATGAAATGATATGGTCACACAAAAATAATGTGTATGCATAATATACCATGTGACTGGAAAAACTGGCAGGGACAAATGAGCTCAAAAAAGGAACTGATAAAAAAATGACTAGTTGTTAAGTTTTTAAGTACAGTATTATGACAGTATTTTAAACAATATATATATATATATTAAATTTCTCTGTCAGGGGTGTGTAATACCGTACACATCAACTTTTTCAACTCTTGGGCTGGTAGATTTAATATCAATTTGGGCTAGTGAAATTATTCAATATTTACTATGAAAACATCGGTTGGGCTAGTAGAATGTTTTAATATTAACTTGCAGGCAAGTTTGTGAAAATGAAATTGTACATTTAAAAACATGAAAAATGGGTGGAGACTTTTTTTATTTGGAAAAATATAGAACAGGGACACTTTAAGTTAAGCGAATAATTTTGTTTTAAATAATGGCACAGTGTATCAAATAAATAGGGCATCTATTTGGCAAGGGCAGGCCCATACATTATTTCAGAATTTCACAAATGAAATATTTCAAATTGAAACAATTCTAATATTTAAATAATTATTATCCATCGAAAAGAATAATATTATAACATTTATAACCTAATTGTAGTACACGTGTAGTCCTACTTACTGACACACTCAGGAGAATTTCAGTGGGGCGGAGATATAGGTGTCTCTGCCAGGAAAGTTTATAGGAGAAAAAGCCATCTCTTCCAATTGTAACATATAAGGATGTGGTCATCCCAGGCACTTCATCTGCGTACCTGATAGAATAAGGAAAAAAAGTTGAACTCTTAACACATAATAAAAACATATTAAGTCAGCAACTTAAGCAATATTATGAATGCATTAAGTTCATAGGTTTAAATTCCATACTGTTTTATTATTATTATTATTGAATTGTCTGCCCCAACACAACCACAAAACACTGGATAGGTTTGGCCGAAAATCTATTATTATACATTGTAGCTCAAACTCAAAATGAGCATACATCAAATGACATATACAGACAATCGTGCAAACGTTCGAAAATTGTTTTAGGCAATTTCCTATCTAATTATTAATATGTTAGCAATGTAGAACATGTACAACAAATGCAATTAAATAGCTCCTCAGCAAATTCCGGTCAATTGCATCTATCTCTGTAATTCATGCATAGACTAACTATATTAATATATATTAATAGCATTGACATGAATATGTTTCTGTTAACATTATGATTACACTGGCTATGCAATTAAATCACCTTTAATAATTATAGACAATACCGTGCATGTAAGTAAATAAGCATCACATAAACCACCTTCAATAAATTTAGACCATACTGTGCATGTAAGTAATAAGCATCACATAAATTACCTTCAATAAATATAAACAATACTGTGCATGTAAGTAAATAAGCATCACATAAATTACCTTCAATAAATATAAACAATACCGTGCATGTAAGTAAATAAGCATCACAGAAATTACCTTCAATAAATATAAACAATACAGTGCATGTAAGTTAATAGCAACACATAAATCAACTCCACTAATTATAGATTATGTACTTACAAGCATTGACACACTTACAAAGACTGTTAAACGCATGCACACAAACAGTACACACGACAACAACGAAACCAGCATCCCCTCCTTCTCCAACAATATCCTACAAAAACTACAATATGGGTGGGCGGATGGGAAAACACACCGTGTAAATAACGTTTTACCAGGGTGGTGGTCACCAAAGAACTGACCCAAAGGCGCGAAAAAGGCACCCCATATATCGCTTTATCACAAAGAATGACCCCTGTCCAATGAAAAGGGGGGTTGCCACTAACATAAGCAATGGAAAGATGTTGTCCATTCAACCGCAGCAGACTTATGTAGCCCGTGCAGCACAACACCTACTCACTGACCAAAACAATACTCACGAAGCCAGGGATTTTGTGCAGAGACAGCCAATTAATCATTTTGAGAAGTCTCCCAAAATTCACACATGACAATAAATATGTTTGTTTTTGCTAATGGTTTTGCCCATTACACAATTTCTATTCATGGTTTGATTTTTAAAGCATTTGGGCATCAATCTCATTACACAATAAAAAATAATACCAATTGTTTTTAATGTTTACATACCTTGAAATCTTTGCTGTACATGCTCGTATTTAACAGCATGTTTTTCTTTCTTCAGAGTGTTCCCATAGAACTGCATCATACCACAGGCCTCGTGATCATGCTTAAGAAAATGTGTCATAACATTCTTAAGATAATGCACGTTGATATTATTGAAGTGCAGAAAACATGAATTGCCGATTGACTTAAATCTATTTGTGTTTTGAAACTGGAAGTGTACACGTGAAAGTTAGTCTGCACCTCTTGTGACCTAAGCTTGTCCCACACGCTTGAACCTGGCCAACATTTAGCACGATTACAAGCCAAAGATGTGACTGAACTAATCGTCTATTACTGCAGCTATCACTATAACATACATATACTTTAAATTACTACATACTACATGTCACAAATTTTGACGCAGCCACCGTGTCTGACATCTGCCGTAATAAAAGTAAGAAATCGGAGAAATCCCTGGTGCCTCGATATTTGAGTCGATTCAATTAATTATCTAAGTATCTAATATTGTTTGAATAATTAAGAGATAGTCTTCTAGTTGTAGAAGGTATATAAGTTGTATATGTTTCGGGAATAAAAGAAGTAATATTTTACATTATTGTTTATCAAGTGAGATTTCCGTTTTCGCGCGAAACAGAAATAGAATATAGAAATATGACATTAGTCGGAATTCCTGTTTTTCTTCCTTTTCATTGGCTAGAAGTCAAGTTTACACTTTCGGTTCCGCCATTGGAGGGCTACTTCAGGACGAAAAAAAATCAAGGGCAAGGTGTAGAAAGGGGAAGCAGCTCTGTTTACGCACGCATGTGATACCATTAAAGAGCTTCGCTCGGGCGCCTTCGGCGCCCGAGCGAAGCCCTTAGTATATGCCTCAGGTCTTTCGGCTAATAAAGAATTATTGTAATGTAATATTAATGTAAAAAACGCATTATCTGGTTATTACCATCTGCGTGTGCTGTACTTGTATCTCCGAGTACCAGCATTTTTATTTCCCTGTAGGGTAACATGTACTACATAATTGACAATCTGGATGTTTCCTGTGCATAATTAGTTGATTGATGAAATTATATACATCCATACTTAATAAACGTCTGTTTGATGTTTGTACTTAATATTCAATTTTAATATGCGTGCAGTTTGGATCCCGTCGAGGGAAAAGCACTGTGCATGCCATTTGCGCCTTGCAAACTATTATTTCGAAAACTGAATCTAAAGAAAGAGGTTATATTTGAGGTTTTTGAAGTAAAACCAGTTTTCATGATGTAATACTTACCATAACTTTAGTATGCATATACAATACCTACACCCATCTTTGTAGCCCAAAAACAAAAGATTCAAATATCCCTACCTCCCTACCGTGACGTAACCTATATCTCGATGACAGAGCCACGGAGTGATCTCCCTTCCTCAAACCCCCTTTTATGGAGCCTAAAGGCAGCCAGGATGAGGAGGCAAGGGGAGGAATACAGGGTGGGACTCCATAAAGTTATGGTAAGTATTACATCATGAAAATTGGTTTTACTTCAAAAACCTCAATTTCATTTCAGTAATAATTACCATAACTTTAGTATGCGAATTCGTCTTACCGTAGTGGAGGCTTCGAATCCAGGCAGACCAGGCTGACGGAACAAACTCGAGACATGCTCAAGGTAGGGAAAAGGTTCAAGGAACCCCCCTAATAAAGCCCCGAAAGTAATTAAAAAATGGAAAACCTCCCCGTGAAACGAGCAGGTGTACCACCGTGGTGCCTGATAGCATACTATTTAAAATCACTGAATTACTGTGGAGGAACAGCCACAGACTGTGCAACCACCACCGGTCCAAGGGAATACAATCCATCAGAATGAGAGGCCAAGGACCGGAGATAAAAATCCGTGAAGGTAGTCTGTCCGCGCCAGAAAGCTGCGGACATGACCTCCTGAAAGGGGGACCCATTGAGGAGGGCCCATGACGCAGCAAGGGCCCTGATCTCATG
>NW_018406871.1:29751-37636 GCF_002113885.1 Mizuhopecten yessoensis
GCAGCAGGCGCCATAAAAGGAAGAGGAAGGGAGATCACTCCGTGGCTCTGTCATCGAGATATAGGTTACGTCACGGTAGGGAGGTAGGGATATTTGAATCTTTTGTTTTTGGGCTACAAAGATGGGTGTAGGTATTGTATATGCATACTAAAGTTATGGTAATTATTACTGAAATGAAATGCTGTTTTGTAGATTTCCGAAAGGCTGGTGATTTCACCGATAGAGTTAGCGGTTCGAGGTACATTTTTGTCTGTATTATATTTTGTTCTTTTCGTGTACCTATTTTGACACACTCTTTACATATTTATTTGTCATTTGCATAACAGTGTAGGTAATGACATCACCGAATATATGATGTCCAAAGGGCATTTGTAACCGATCATCCAACTAACGCATGTAGTATGGTGTACCGGCGCGCTTCTTTTTGTCCCAAATGTTGAAAGACAAAAATGTTTGTGAAAGAATAATAGTCAATTTCAACAGCGTTCAACTTTATTTTACATGCGTTTTTACCTATTGAATAGTTTTTAATATCAACATGAACATTTATTTAACATTTTTTTTTTAAATGATATCTTCAGGGGCGGATCCAAGATTTCGTGATGAGCTGAGGCACACTATTTTCAAAATAAACCATCAAATTGTATCATATACATGTCAACAAAGACCGCCATTAAATCCAAACTAAGCAAGTTCCGGTTAATGAACATTGTGTTTTAAAACAAACGCGAAACAAATGTTGTGAAGCCTATTTGAATTGAATATCACAAACTAGAGCGAGGCAGAATTCTTTTCTTTTTCGAATTTGAATTTCATGTCTAATTTAAAGCTAGCGATGAGTGAAGATTTGGGCCTGTTTCTTTTTGAAAAAAATATGTATAGAATATGAAGCAATAGTTGGGAAGCTGTTTAGTTATTTGTAAATATGCTGTAAAAACTTATTTTAAGCGTTGTTGAACGGAATAGGCAAATAGTGTCTCAGAACGGTACTCTTTTTTCATATATTCCAATACACGTTAAAGAGGAAAAATATTTGCTTATTTCGTAAAAATAGACTTGCATATAAGTGATTTTAAGTGAAATGAAAAAAAATATCAAAAAACATCATGAAGTGGGGAAGGGTCATTTTCATCTTCGGTTCTCGTTTCCAGCCGACATCTAAAGCAACATTGCAATGAAACAAATATTTAAATCTGTCATGTTATTCACATTTGTTCGAGACAGTGACAGTTTGATTGGCACTAGACATAAATTTGTTGTTTACCTACACATGTGGGTATACTTTTCATGTGATCTACGGTCACCATTATGATAAAACCAATTTGATCGAATTGTATATGTGCTCCATGTCTACGTGCTCTAATACTACATCCAACTCGCATGCAAACGTTGTTTTGTAAAACTTTCACTTTTAGACGTTGATGTGTTGATTTGTAACGTTATATGAGGTACTAAGTAGGAAGAGTACAGGCGATTTGTCAGCGGATTTCAGAACATTATAGTAGATTACATAGCATATAAATGATCTAAAAAGGTGTATCATTTATAAACTGTCTTCTAAGTGATATATATTTATTCTGTTTTAAATCAAGTAATATCAGGATATAAGGATATTTCATTTTTATTTTGTAGCCGCTGTTCTATATGCGTATCTTATTTACGTCCCTGCCATATCAGAAACGTCCCCCGATGTCAATTGTTACGTAAATAGTGATTTGTCTTCGACCTATCGTCAACTTAAATTGGTCGAGAATTGTATTAAGTATGCAGTTCATGAAAAGAATAACACTGTCAAGTGTGTCCATTGAAACAAATCAGAAATATATAGGAGGGATGTAGCTCATGAACTGTTATATGGACCATTGACCCAAACTGCCAATATGACATCACAAGTACCACGTGACCTATTAGCTCATTAAAATTATCACCAGTAAGGACTGAGTCAATCGAAGGTTTACAAAGCCTCTTGAACATTCGAATAAGTGGAAATTAACAGTCAATACCGTAAAAGAGAGTCAGAAAGCTGGGTATATAATGGCAACAAAATTTCAAGTGTTGATCAATTTTGTTATTTTTGGGGTTGCTAAATTGTGAAAATTGTATTCTTAAAGAAGCATATAAGTTTTTATTGATAGAAACTTAGTACTTAGAAGATGCTACAACTGAAAACAGTAAAATAAGCCATTGATGGTTGATATGGACAAAATTTAGCAAAATATAGCAAAAGTTATATAACAAAGTGCGTTGCAAGAAACACAGGTAAATATAAGGCATTCACAAGTGATTTGCAGCATTTATGAAACAGTAATAATTGACTTGCCATTGTTTCATTAAACAACACCTGCCTATTGTTGGTAAGTATGTTTGCACTCAGAGACCCAGAAAACATCTTTTGAGTATGACTGTATGTTTACACAAGTTTCAGGTCGTGCTAAAACAAGTTTGGTACGAGATACGGTTAGTGCACATTCATTATGCATCGAATATTTTCTGCAGAAGTCGTTGAAGACACATCTGGTATGCTATCGTAAAAGTGGATGATTCACCCTGTGAATTGTTCCAACTGTTTTTTTTTTAAAGTTACATTTCTATATTATATAAACATTAATTTGTCACTGATAAAGCTCATATATGTGCTCGTGTAATGTAAATATCACATTGTACGAGGCAACCAAGAATACAAATTTCTCAATTTTAATAGTGATCATTTTGTCCGGAACAATGCAACATAATCGTTCCATATTATTACTAATCGATAGAAAACAATGCGCTTGCGACGCATCCCTAGCCTGATTTGAATTCAATACACCGTTCTTGAGATAATTACTTGCGAGAGTGAGGGGATATAAGGTAATTAACACCAAAACAAAGCGTTGAGTGTCTCCATAGGTATCTTTTTGTTTTAAACTGTAAATTATTTATGACCCTAATGATCATTGAAATTCTAAAATAGAGACCACATGTCTTCACTGGTCTTTGGAAATTCACACAAGATATCAGGTAGTGCACCGTATAAACAATGTGATAGTTTTAGGTATGATATATCAAGTCGTACGAAATAAATCACATGATAGATATACAAGTCTGTGGATACACAATTTAACATTTTGAGCGTAATTCAATTTCTAAACTATAACTAAGTGACAAGACCTCAAGTTTTGCATTTTCCTGTTTAGTTTACTCATTTAACCAAACCGGAATGCAATTAATTTATCATCGATATATGTGGATTTTAAAGTAGAATAATTACTTGAAATACAAAATAAGCAAATACCTATTTGAAAAGTTTGGAAGTCAACACAGAAAACCACTGTGTGACCATTTGTTAAACTTCGGATTCATCAGTGTTGTTCAAGATCAGAAGAATGAAAATCAATTAAGTGATCCAATATATATATATATATAAAAAAATCAAATTGTGAAAGGTGTCTTGAAATGCCACTTTAAACATTACAAATTTATAACTACAACCGATAATGTGCTATTTAAATAGTATTCGTGTAAGCAGTGACATAATATATTCAACAATGTTACTCCAATCCAGGGGTGGTACCCTCACTCAGTTCTCCAAACGCTACCATTGAGATAGTGTTCGGACAGACAGTTATGCTTTTTATGACAATACCATTGCAGATATTTATTTTCTATTTCAGTGTTCATGTTGCTTAAAAGAAATAATACATTCGACGACAAAATCATGATGTCGGATATTTTAAGCACACAGACGGCGTTTTCACCAACGTATTGTTCGTTATACTGTGTGTCACAGTCTTTGTGTTTGTCCTTCTTTCACAACAAATACAATTTTCTGTGTCAGACACACAGCCTCGTCTTCACAGATTTCGCCTCCTCATTGGTCAGCGTCAACACCTCCTACTTTTACATCACCCAGGGCAACAGCGTCCTCGAGCCAATCAAATGTGAGTATAGTCAGTTCAGGGACTCTGTGTTGATTGATACCGGTTATCAAAAGGTCAAAAGAGCATACAAATATGAAATGAGTCAGACAATCAGTGGTAGAAGTCAACATTTAAGATTTCATTTGATAACCTAAGTTGATTAGTTCAGTGACTGATTGAAACTTCTCCTTGTGTTAAAAAGATCCTCATTTTAGAATGAAATGGTTAATATATTAAAGGAAAATCCTTGCTGCTGAAATGGAAAACGGTTGATCAGAACGATATCATAATAAACATAATAAACAATCCAACAATTCAATAAGCAATACCATAACATAAGCATAAACTTGATTATAAACGAACTGATGTTAAATGATTAACGTCACTGTTTTCTTGCATTCTTTTTCCGAAACTTTCACAGTAGTAAGGACCATTTATCATACTAGATGCTTTTGGTGGTGGTGGTGGTGGTCAAATCAATACATTTGATCGCTGTAGCTGCAGTGTTTCATAGGGAGGTCTGTACTATCAAACGGGCTTTTAAATGAGTCAGTAATCGGAATTCTTATTCAAATATTTATATTTGCGTTTGCAAGCAACCTTTTAATAGAATTTAATTTCAATTTTTAATATTTATATCAGTTTGATGAAATTTCTGTATATGTCACTTGTGTGAAAACCGTGGTTATCACATAAAACATTACCAGAAAATGCCAAAAATCACCATTTTTGACCCAAAATTTGACTCCCACAACTAGTTATTTTTTTCCATTTTTAGAAATGTGAAGCCAACATAGTCCGATTCGTCACGCTTATACCAATTTTAGTACATTTTTTTTATACCTGTTAGAACACAGGGGTTAGCCATTTAACAAAAATATCACCCATGGCCACAACCCTCTACTGTACACTGCTACCAGAAGGATGTGCCTTCCCTACCGAAACGTGTGTTTGTCCTTCTTGTTAAGTTTTATGATGCTTTCTTCTTTCGTTTTGCATCCCCTCAGTAATTGTTTGTTTTTGCTTTGAATTTGGATTTTTCCCTTGTGTTTTTTCTTGTAGTTGATTCTTGATCTTGTTCTTCCTTTCAAAATGATCTCCACGCGTTCTCTGGCAAAGCCTTTACGTTTCGCTGACTTCTTAAACCCAAATCTTTTAGATATGTCTTTTTTCCAAACACATAAAGCTAATCGTAATTCTTTATAATAAATAGTAGTTATCTCCTTTCGACTCCTAGTTTGCGGTGAACCTCCCGCCGGAAATGAAGTTACCTGGGTTCCTGGTTCAAACTTCGTCGGGAGCAGACGACAGTTTACGTGCTCAGGATCTCTTTTACCAACCGCGTATTTTGTAGACTGTATGACTACTGGAAATTGGACGCGCATGTCAGAATACTGCAGAGGTAGGTTCGCATTAGCATTATACATCGATGGAACATTTAATTCCAGATGAATGCTTTTTCTCTAGTATCTTGTAACGTATTGTAACTTATCGAGGTCGTTATTGAAGAAATAGGTTTATGCAGCATAACGGATTTTAAAACAATCATACGCTTGTTCATTGATTCTTTTTATTATGAACTTCGATGGTGATTTTGAACACTGGTCAACTTCAAAAAAATAACGAGTTTTCGTTTTATTGTTGTTGAAATGATTTCTAGTTACATGTTAAAAATAAATACACTGTAATGCAATTATTAAATTACAGACGTCACTTTGGAGAGTTGTGAGGACGTACAGACATGTAGTAGTACAAACGGTGACGGTACCTACCTATTGTACCCGTCAGTGCTCGGGGGTCACGGAGTACAGATCTACTGCCATAACATGGCGACTGACCCCAAAGCCTACGTTACACTGTTTGAGGAGAATCTAGCCCGGGGTGATTACTCTCAACGCGTCAACTCTAATCCCTGTAAGTTCAAGGACAGAAAAGGCGATGCGTATGCAAACTTCAACAAAATCAATGTCAACCTTACGGTAAGATACTCACAATACTTATGCTTATATTAACATAATAAATAATGTTTAAATGCTATACAAAGAAGGAACATTCGAAGTGGGTTGATACGATGGTAACTACGGTAGCCGTGGTTGCTAGGATAATATAGTGCCAGTGAATTATTGGTATATTTAGAAAATACGCAGTGAACAACACTATTTTCTTCATTTCACCGCTTATAAAATTTTAATTAAGTAATACAAGTAACACTTAGAACATATTCATTCATTTATAACGGTCGTTAAGTACACGCATTGACACACTGTTCTGGTAGTGACGCGGTCGAACGTCGCAAAAAGAAGCCGCCATTGTTTGCTTTAGCGTCAAAGAATTTTGAATGTCATCCATGGAATCAGAAGTTTGCCAGCACCCTTTGTTGCATAATCAAACATAATGGATCTCAAATATGTTCCATTTTGCTAGATGTTGAAGGAAACAAACAATGGCTGTCATCGAACAGTAATCACGCTAAAGCGTGAACGGCGCCATATTTGAAACATATATCAATCCTCCGAGCCTTTTTTCATTGCGTATACAATGTACGCTAATTTATACGCAGTCTGAGTAAACTACGCTGAAGAAGGGAGATATGTTAATATATAAACATGACTCTTGGACGCTATATATACAGAATTAAGACACCTGCGCCTTTAAGTCTGTTTATATTCTCTATGTAGAACGTCACTGTATATACTAAATCGGGATTTTGTTTAGATGAATATCAATGTTCTTTATACCATACTATCAGTTCCAAAAATATTTGTTCATTTTCCATAAATAGATACTATTCACTTTCGGGCGCGTGGTTCTATAAATAGAACGCGAAATTCTATCAGGATTACGTAGGCCCTTGAACCGGCGTTACTGTACCCTGAATTAGACACTTCGGTATTTTGGCGAATATTTGGGAATAAACTATCAATATCGGCAGAAAAAATATGCATAGTCGAAATATTTAGAGTCAACGAGGGGTCTGATTTATTTTCTTCTCCAAACTAGCATTAGTTAAAATAGACTTTTGAAAATGATATCCAAATAAATAGCGTCCCACGGCTCGTAAATCAGGAAAGTTTTGCTTTGGTAATTATTCTTTCCTTTAAATTATCCATGTTACGATAATCAGCAGCAAATAAAGCTTATATACAGTTAAATTGTCATAAAAGTATTATCAAATGAAAACTGTATACATAAAAGTACTTCTTCGCATTGCATGAACGTTTTTTGGGTCGTTTTCCCACAAGTGTCTCGTTTTGGATACTGTCCCGATTTGGGTACAGTGACGTTAGATTTTACTTTACCGAGATGTTAATTTTTAAACAAACATCTGCTGATACTTTACTGATACGACATTGAAATAAACTATACCTCTATGTCAGAAACATCTTTTCTGTCATAAATACATTATGATACTTTTGCGTGTTTTCCTTTTGATGCAGCCTATGATAAATGTATGACCTTTATGCATGTCTTGAATTTATTTCAAAGAGACAAAACATCCGGTAGAGAACTTACACATTTCTGGTTAAACTTAAACTGAAATTGCATCTTACATATAATATAGTAAGTAAAGTACTCACATTTTTTTCTGTTAAATCTGAATTAAAATTTCATTTTGTACGAAATATATCAAGCTAAGTAACTATATTTTTCTGGTTATATCTGTACTAGATTTACTAGTGGGGCGACACCTGAAGGGGTGTCACAGATGGAATAAAGTGTAGAGGGCAATAACTCTGTTTAAACACCGGTAAAAAAGCTATTCAACATGACATTGAAGAAATCTTTTCAGTGTTTTAACAAATTTGACCCCTTTGACCTTGAATAAAGGTCAAGGACGTTTCTTTTTGCAAAATTTGTCTGGTATAATGCTGCTATAAAGGCAAAGAAAAAGAAAAGGACAAAATTTACCTTCAGACCAGGTGAACTAACAAGAGTAGCAAAGGGCGGAACAATATACGCCAGTCGAATGTCATATAGTGTTATAT
>NW_018406872.1:0-389 GCF_002113885.1 Mizuhopecten yessoensis
CACCAGTGACGCTGTATATTCACCAGATTCTGTGTGTTACACCAGCTAAACTGTCTATTCACCAGATCTTGTGTGTTACACCAGTTAAAGCTGTCTATTCACCATTTCCTGTGTGTTACATCAGTGTCTATTCACCAGATCCTGTGTGTTACACAAGTAAAGCTGTCTCTTCACCAGATTCTGTGTGTTACACCAGCTAAACTGTCTATTCTCCAGATCTTGTGTGTTACACCAGTTAAAGCTGTCTATTCACCATTTCCTGTGTGTACATCAGTGTCTATTCACCAGATCCTGTGTTTTACATCAGTGACGCTGTCTATTCACCAGATTCTGTGTGTTGCACCAGTGAAGCTGTCTATTCACCAGATCCTGTGTGTTACACAAGTGAC
>NW_018406872.1:4667-5162 GCF_002113885.1 Mizuhopecten yessoensis
TTGTTACACCAGTGACGCTATATATTCACCAGATTCTGTGTGTTACACCAGTTAGACTGTCTATTCACCAGATCCTGTGTGTTACATCAGTGACGCTGTCTATTCACCAGATTCTGTGTGTTTCATCAGTGACGCTGTCTATTCACCAGATTCTGTGTGTTACACCAGTGACGCTGTCTATTCAACAGA
The DNA here is from genome assembly GCF_002113885.1 of Mizuhopecten yessoensis. Taxonomy (NCBI): domain Eukaryota; kingdom Metazoa; phylum Mollusca; class Bivalvia; order Pectinida; family Pectinidae; genus Mizuhopecten; species Mizuhopecten yessoensis. The sequence goes on from NW_018406872.1 coordinate 4,857, forward strand.
TCCTGTGTGTTACACCAATAAAGCTGTCTTTTCACCATATCCTGGGTGTTACACCAGTGAATCTGTCTATTCACCAGATCATGTGTGTTACACAAGTAAAGCTGTCTAGACTATTCACCAGATTCTGTGTGTTTCATCAGTGACGCTGTCTATTCACCAGATCCTGTGTGTTACACCAGTAAAGCTGTCTATTCACCATTTCCTGTGTGTTACATCAGTGTCTATTCACCAGATCATGTGTGTTACACAAGTAAAGCTGTCTATTCATCAGATTCTGTGTGTTACACCAGTTAAACTGTCTATTCA
>NW_018406873.1:0-389 GCF_002113885.1 Mizuhopecten yessoensis
CACATTATACAGAGGGGAGAAGTGACATGAGGTAAACACAGTATACAGAGGGGATAGTTGACATGAGGTAACCACAATATACAGAGGGGAGAGGGGAGATGATTTGAACACAGTATATAGAGGAGAGAGGTTACATGAGGTAACTACAGTATACAAAGGGGAGAGGTGACATGAGGTAACCACAGTATATAGAGGGAAGAGGTTACATGAGGTAATCACAGTATACGGAGGGGAGAGGTGGCATGAGGTAACCTTCGTAAATAGAGGGGAGAGGTGACATGAGGTTACCACAGTATACAGAGGAGAGGGGTGACATGAGGTAACCACCGTAAATAGAGGGGAGTGGTGACATGAGGAATCCACAGTATACAGAGGGAAGAGTTGACATG
>NW_018406873.1:991-1078 GCF_002113885.1 Mizuhopecten yessoensis
TAGGTAAAATGAGGTAACCAGAGTATACAGAGGGGAAAGGATACATGCGGTAATCACAGTATACAGAGGGGAGAGGTGACATGAGGT
>NW_018406873.1:1543-1962 GCF_002113885.1 Mizuhopecten yessoensis
CATAGTATACACAGGGGAGAGGTGACATGAGGTAACCACAGTATACAGAGGGGAAAGGAGACATGCGGTAATCACAGTATACAGAGGGGAGAGGTGACATGAGGTAACTACAGTAAATAGAAGGGACAAGTGACATGAGATAACTACAATATACAGAGGTGAGAGGTGACCTGAGGTAACCACAGTATATAGAGGGGAGAGGTGACATGAGGTAACCACAGTATATAGAGGGGAGAGGTGACATGAGGTAACNGTATATAGAGGGGAGAGGTGACATGAGGTAACTACAGTATATAGAGGGGAGAGGTGACATGAGGTAACCACATTATATAGAGTGAAGAGGTGACATGATGTAACCACAGTTGATAGAAGGAAGAGGTGACATGAGGTAACTACAGTATACAGAGGGGAGAGGTGAC
>NW_018406873.1:5426-75429 GCF_002113885.1 Mizuhopecten yessoensis
GGTATACAGAGGCGAGAGGTGACATGAGGTAACCATAGTATACAGAGGGGAGAGGTGACATGAGGTAACCAGAGTATATAGAGGGGAGTGGTGACATGAGGTAATCACATTATACAGAAGGGAAAGGTGACATGAGGTAACTACAATATACAGAGGGGAGAGGTGACCTGAGGTAACCACAGCAAACAGAGGGGAGAGGTAAAATGAGGAAACTACAGTATACAGAGGNGTATACAGAGGGGAGAGGTGACATGAGGTAACCACAGTATATAGAGGGGAGAGGTGACATGAGGTAACCACAGTATACAGAGGGGAGAGGTGACATGAGGTAACCACAGTATATAGAGGGGAGAGGTGACATGAGGTTACCACAGTATAAAGAGGGAAGAGGTGACATGATGTAACCACAGTATATAGAGGGGAGATGTGACATGAGGTAACCACATTATACAGAATGGAGAGGTGACATGTGGTAACCACAGGATACAGAGGGGAGAGTTGACATGAGGTAACCACAGAATACAGAAGGGAGAGGTGACATGAGGTAACCACATTATATAGAGGTGAGAGGTGACATGAGGTTACCACAGTATATAGAGGGGAGAGGTGACATGAGGTAACCCCATTATACAGAGGGGAGAGATGACATGGGGTAACCACAGTATATAGAGGGGAGAGGTGACATGATGTAACCACAATATACAGAGGGGAGTGGGGAGATCATGTAACCACTGTATACAGTGGGGAGAGGTGACAAGAAGGTTACTATAGTTTACAGAGGGGAGAGGTGATATGATGTCACCAAAGTATACAGAGGGGAGAGGTGACATGAGGTAACCACAGTATATAGAGGGAAGAGGTGACAGGAGTAAATCACAATATACAGAGGGGAGTGGGGAGATCATGTAACCACAGTATACAGAGGGGAGAGGTGACATGAGGTAACCACAGTATATCGAGGGGTGAGGTGATATGATGTAACCACAATATATAGAGGGAAAAGAGGTGACATGATGAACCACAGTATATAGAGGAGGGAGGTGACATGAGGTTACGACAGTATACAGTGGGGAGAGGTGACAAGAAGGTAACTACAGTATACTTAGGGGAGAGGTGACATGAAGTTAACTTCAATAAATAAAGGGGAGAGATGACATGAGGAAACTACAGTATAAAGAGGGGAGAGGTGACATGATGTAACCACAGTATATAGAGGGGAGAGTTGACATGAGGTAACGAAAGTATACAGAGGGTAGAGGTGACATGAGGTAACCACAGTATATAGAGGGGAGATATGACATGAGGTTACCACAATATAAAGAGAGAAGAGGTGACTTGATGTAACCAGAGTATATAGAGGGGAGATGTGACATGAGGTAACCACATTATACAGAGGGGAGAAGTGACATGAGGTAACCACAGTATATAGAGGGGAGAGGTGACATGCTGTAACCACAATATACAGAGGGGAGAGGAGACATGAGGTAACCATAGTATACAGAGGGGAGAGGTGACATGAGGTAACCAGAGTATATAGAGGGGAGAGGTGACATGAGGTAATCACAATATACAGAAGGGAAAGGTGACATGAGGTAACTACAGTATACGCAGGGGAGAGGTGACATGAGGTAACCACAGCAAACAGAGGGGAGAGGTAAAATGAGGTAACGTAACCACATTATACAGAGGGGAGAGATGACACGGGGTAACCACAATATATAGAGGGGAGAGGTGACATGAAGTAATCACAACCACATTATACAGAGGGGAGAAGTGACATGAGGTAACCACAGTATAGGTGACATGAGGTAACCAGAGTATATAGAGGGTAAAGGTGACATGAGGTAATCACAATGTACAGAGGGGAAAGGTGACATGAGGTAACCACAGTATGTAACCCCATTATACAGAGGGGAAAGGTGACATGAGGTAACTACAGAATACGCAGGGGAGAGGTGACATGAAGGTAACTACATATAGAGGGGAGAGGTGACATGCTGTAACCACAATATACAGAGGGGAGGGGGGAGATCATGTAACCACAGTATACAGGAGTGGGGAGATCATGTAACCACTGTATACAGTGGGGAGAGGTGACAAGAAGTTTACTACAGTTTACAAAGGGGAGAGGTGACATGAGGTCACCAAAGAATACAGAGGGGGGAGGGGACATGGGGTAACCACAGTATATAGATGGGAGAGGTGACATGATGTAACCACAATATACAGAGGGGAGGGGGGAGATCATGTAACCACAGTATACAGGAGTGGGGAGATCATGTAACCACTGTATACAGTGGGGAGAGGTGACAAGAAGTTTACTACAGTTTACAAAGGGGAGAGGTGACATGAGGTCACCACAGAATACAGAGGGGAGAGGTGACATGGGGTAACCACAGTATATAGATGGGAGAGGTGACATGATGTAACCACAGTATACAGAGGGGAGAGGAGACATGAGGTAACCATAGTATACAGAGGGGAGAGGTGACTTCAATAAATAAAGGGGAGAGATGACATGAGGAAACTACAGTATAAAGAGGGGAGAGGTGACATGATGTAACCACAATATACAGAGGGGAGGGGGGAGATCATGTAACCACAGTATACAGGAGTGGGGAGATCATGTAACCACAGTATACAAAGGGGAGAGGTGACATGAGGTCACCAAAGTATACAGAGGGGAGAGGTGACTTCAATAAATAAAGGGGAGAGATGACATGAGGAAACTACAGTATAAAGAGGGGAGAGGTGACATGAGGTTACCACAGTATAAAGAGGGAAGAGGTGACATGAGGTAACCACAATATACAGATGGGAGAGGTGACATGAGGTAACCACCGTAAATAGAGATATGATGTCACCAAAGTATACAGAGGAGAGAGGTGACATGAGGTAACCACAATATACAGATGGGAGAGGTGACATGAGGTAACCACAGTATATAGAGGGAAGAGGTGACATGAGTTAATCACAATATACAGAGGGGAGTGGGGAGATCATGTAACCACAGTATACAGTGGGGAGAGGTGACAAGAAGGATACTACAGTTTACAAAGGGGAGAGGTGACATGAGAAATCCACAGTATACAGAGGGGAGAGATAGAGGGAGGTAACCACAGTATACAGAGGGGAAGGGTGACATGAGGTAACCACAGTTTAATAGAGGGGAGAGGTGACATGAGGAATCCACAGTATACAGAGGGGAGAGGTGACATGAGGTAACCACCGTAAATAGAGGGGAGAGGTGACATGAGGTAACCACAGTATATCTAGGGGTGAGGTGATATGATGTAACCACAATATATAGAGGAAAAAGAGGTGACATGATGAACCACAGTATATAGAGGAGAGAGGTAACATGAGGTTACGACAGTATACAGTGGGGAGAGGTGACAAGAAGGTAACTACAGTATACTTAGGGGAGAGGTGACATGAAGTTAACCTCAGTAAATAAAGGGGAGAGATGACATGAGGAAACTACAGTATAAAGAGGGGAGAGGTGACATGATGTAACCACAGTATATAGAGGGGAGAGTTTACATGAGGTAACGAAAGTATACAGAGGGGAGAGATGACATGAGGTAGCCACAGTATATAGAGGGGAGATATGACATGAGGTTACCACAATATAAAGAGGGAGAGGTGACATGAGCTAACCACAGTATATACAGTATATAGAGGGAAGAGTTGACATGATGTAACCACAGTATACAGTGGGGAGAGGTGACAAGAAGGTTACTACAGTTTACAAAGGGGAGAGGTGACATGAGGTCACCAAAGAATACAGAGGGGAGAGGTGACATGAGGTAACCACAGTATATAGAGGGGAGAGGTGACATGAGGTAACCACAGTATACAGAGGGGAGAGGTGACATGAGGTAACCAGAGTATATAGAGGGGAGAGGTGACATGAGGAAATCACAATATACAGAAGGGAAAGGTGATATGAGGTTACTACAGTATACACAGGGAAGAGGTGACATGAGGTAACCACAGCAAACAGAGGGGAGAGGTAAAATGAGGTAACTACAGTGTACAGAGGAGTGTACAGAGGTGAAAGGAGACATGCGGTAATCCCAGTATACAGAGGGAAGAGGTGACATGAGGTAACCAGAGTATATAGAGGGGAGAGGTGACATGAGGTAACCACAGTATATAGAGGGGAGAGGTGAAATGAGGTTACAACAGTATAAAGAGGGAAGAGGTGACATGAGGTAACCACAATATACAGAGGGGAGAGGTGACATGAGGTAACCACCGTAAATAGAGGGGAGAGGTGACATGAGGTAACCACAGTATATAGAGGGAAATGGTGACATGAAAATGAGGTAACCACAGTATATAGAGGGGAGAATGAGGTAACCAGAGTATATAGAGGGGAGAGGTGACATGAAGTAATCACAATAGACAGAAGGGAAAGGTGACATGAGGTAACTACAGTATACACAAGGGAGAGGTGACATGAGGTAACCACAGCAAACAGAGGGGAGAGGTAAAATGAGGTAACCACAGTATATAGAGGGGAGAGGGGACATGAGGTAACCACAGTATACAGAGGGGAGGGGTGACATGAGGTAACCACAGTATATAGAGGGGAAAGGTATATAGAGGGGAGATGTGACATGAGGTAACCACATTATACAGAATGGAGAGGTGACATGTGGTAACCACATGATACAGCGGGGAGAGTTGACATGAGGTAACCACAGAATACAGAAGGGAGAGGTGACATGAGGTAACCACATTATATAGAAGTGAGAGGTGACATGAGGTTACCACAGTATATAGAGGGGAGAGGTGACATGATGTAACCACAGTATACAGAGGGGAGAGGTGACATGAGGTAACCACAGTTTAATAGAGGGGAGAGGTGACATGAGAAATCCACAGTATACAGAGGGGAGAGGTGACATGAGGTAACCACAGTTTAATAGAGGGGAGAGGTGACATGAGAAATCCACAGTATACAGAGGGGAGAGGTGACATGAGGTAACCACAGTTTAATAGAGGGGAGAGGTGACATGAGGAATCCACAGTATACAGAGGGGAGAGGTGACATGAGGTAACTACAGTATATAGAGGGGAGAGGTGACATGAGGTAACCACAGTATAAAGAGGGGAGAGGTGACATGAGGTTACCACAGTATAAAGAGGGAAGAGGTGACATGATGTAACCACAGTATATAGAGGGGAGAGGTGACATGAGGTAACCACAGTATACAGAGGGGAGAGGTGACATGAGGTAACCACAGTATATGGAGGGAAGAGGTGACATGAGTTAATCACAATATACAGAGGGGAGGGGTGACATGAGGTAACCACAGTATATAGAGGGGAGAGGTGACATGAGGTAACAGAGGGGAGATATGACATGAGGTTACCACAATATAAAGAGAGAAGAGGTGACTTGATGTAACCACAGTATATAGAGGGGAGCTGGGACATGAGGTAACCACATTATACAGAGGGGAGAAGTAACATGAGGTAACCACAGTATATAGAGGGGAGAGGTGACATGAGTTAACCACCGTAAATAGAGGGGAGAGGTGACATGAGGTAACCACAGTATACAGAGGGGAGAGGTGACATGAGGTAACCAACGTAAATAGAGGGGAGAGGTGACATGAGGTAACCACAGTATATCTAGGGGTGAGGTGATATGATGTAACCACAATATATAGAGGGAAAAGAGGTGACATGATGAACCACAGTATATAGAGGAGAGAGGTGACATGAGGTTACGACAGTATACAGTGGGGAGAGGTGACAAGAAGGTAACTACAGTATACTTAGGGGAGAGGTGACATGAAGTTATCTTCAGTAAATAAAGGGAAGAGATGACATGAGGAAACTACAGTATAAAGAGGAGAGAGATGACATGATGTAACCACAGTATATAGAGGGGAGAGTTTACATGAGGTAACGAAAGTATACAGAGGGGAGAGATGACATGAGGTAGCCACAGTTTATAGAGGGGAGATATGACATGAGGTTACCACAATATAAAGAGAGAAGAGGTGACTTGATGTAACCACAGTATATAGAGGGGAGATGTGACATGAGGTAACCACATTATACAGAGGGGAGAAGTAACATGAGGTAACCACAGTATATAGAGGGGAGAGGTGACATGCTGTAACCACAATATACAGAGGGGAGAGGAGACATGAGGTAACCATAGTATACAGAGGGGAGAGGTGACATGAGGTAACCAGAGTATATAGAGGGAGTAAAATGAGGTAACTACAGTGTACAGAGGTAAGGGAAAGGTGATATGAGGTAACTACAGTATACACAGGGGAGAGGTGACATGAGGTAACCACAGCAAACAGAGGGGAGAAGTAAAATGAGGTAACTACAGTGTACAGAGGTGAAAGGAGACATGCGGTAATCACAGTATAAAGAGGGAAGAGGTGACATGAGGTAACAACAATATACAGAGGGGAGAGGTGACATGAGGTAACCACAGTATACAGAGGGGAGAGGTGACATGAGGTAACCACTGTATATAGAGGGGAGAGGTGAAATGAGGTTACCACAGTATAAAAAGGGAAGAGGTGACATGAGGTAACCACAATATACAGAGGGGAGAGGGGACATGAGGTAACCACCGTAAATAGAGGGGAGAGGTGACATGATGTAACCACAGTATACAGAGGGGAGAGGTGACATGAGGTAACCACAGTAAATAGAGGGGAGAGGTGACATGAGGTAACCATCGTAAATAGAGGGGAGAGGTGACATGAGGTAACCATCGTAAATAGATGGGAGAGGTGACATGAGGTAACCACAGTATACAGAGGGGAGAGGGGACATGAGGTAACCACCGTAAATAGAGGGGAGAGGAGACATGATGTAACCACAGTATACAGAGGGGAGAGGTGACATGAGGTAACCACCGTAAATAGTTGGGAGAGGTGGCATGAGTAATCAACATTATATAAAGGGAAAAGGTGACATGAGGTAACAACAGTATATTGAGGAGAGAGGTGATATGATGTTACCAGAGTATATAGAGGGAAAATAGGTGACATGATGAACCACAGTATATAGAGGAGAGAGGTGACATGAGGTTACGACAGTATACAGTGGGGAGAGGTGACAAGAAGGTAACTACAGTATACAGAGGGGAGAGGTGACATGAAGTTAACTGCAGTAAATAAAGGGAAGAGATGACATGAGGTAACTACAGTATAAAGAGGGTAGAGGTGACATGATGTAACCAGAGTATACAGAGGGAAGAGGTGGCATGAGGTAATCACAGTATACAGAGGAGAGGGGTGACATGAGGTAACCACAGTATATAGAGCGGAGAGGTGACATGAGGTAACCACAGTGTACAGAGGGGAGAGGTGATTTGAATTAACCACAGTATATATAGAGGGGAGATGTGTCATGAGGTTACCACAGTATAAAGAGGGAAGAGGTGACTTGAGGTAACCACAGTATATATAGAGGGGACATGTGACATGAGGTAACCACATTATACAGAGGGGAGAAGTGACATGAGGTAACCACAGTATATAGAGGGGAAAGGTGACATGAGGTAACCACAATATACAGATGGGAGAGGTGACATGAGGTAACCACAGTATACAGAGGGGAGAGGTGACATGAGGTAACCACCGTAAATAGAGGGGAGAGGTGACATGAGGAATCCACAGTTTACAGAGGGAAGAGTTGACATGATGTAACCACAGTATATAGAGGGGAGAGGTGACATGAGATAACGACAGTATACAGAGAGGAGAGGTAACATGAGGTAACCACAGTAAATAGAGGGAAAAGAGGTGACATAATGAACCACAATATATAGAGGTGAGAGGTGACATGAGGTAAGCACAGTATATAGAGGGGAGAGGTGACATGAAGGTAACTACAGTATACAGAGGGAGAGGTGACATGAAGTTAACATCAGTAAATGAAGGGGACAGATGACATGAGGAAACCACAGTATAAAGAGGGGAGAGGTGACATGATGTAACCACAGTATATAGAGGGGAGAGGTGACATGAGGTAACCAAAGTATACAGAAGGGAGAGGTGACATGAGGTAACCACAGTATACAGAGATGAGAGGTGACATGAGGTAAACACAGTATACAGAAGGGAGAGGTGACATGAGGTACCCACAGTATACAGAGATGAGAGGTGACATGTGGTAAACACAGTATACAGAAGGGAGAGGAGACATGAGGTAACCACAGTCTATAGTGGGGAAAGGAGACATGAGGTAACCACAATATACAGAGGGGCGAGGTGGGATGATTTGACCACAGTATGTGACAAGAAGGTAACTACAGTATACAGAGGGAGAGGTGACATGAAGTTAACATCAGTAAATGAAGGGGACAGATGACATGAGGAAACCACAGTATAAAAAGGGGAGAGGTGACATGATGTAACCACAGTATATAGAGGGGAAAGGTGACATGAGGAAACCACAATATACAGAGGGGAGAGGCGGGATGATTTGACCACAGTATATAGAGCAGAGAGGTTGCATGAGGTAACCACAGTATACAGGGGGGAGAGGTGACAAGAAGGTTACTACAGTTTACAGAATACAGAGGGGAGAGGTGGCATGAGGTAACCATCGTAAATAGAGGGGAGAGGTGACATGAGGAAACCAAAGTATACAGAAGGGAGAGGAGACATGAGGTAACCACAGTATACAGAGGAGAGGGGTGACATGAGGTAACCACAGTATAAGAGGTGACATGAGGTAACCAAAGTATACAGAAGGCAGAGGTGACATGAGGTAACCACAGTATATAGCGGAGAGGTGACATGAGGTAACCACAGTCTATAGAGGGGAAAGGTGACATGAGGTAACCACAATATACAGAGGGGAGAGGTGGGATGATTTGACCACAGTATATAGAGCAGAGAGGTTGCATGAGGTAACCACAGTATACAGAGGGGAGAGGTGTAATGAGGTAACCACAGTATATAGAGGGAAGAGGTGACATGAGGTAATCACAGTATACAGAGGGGAGAGGTGGCATAAGGTAACCACCATAAATAGAGGGGAGAGGTGACATGAGGTAACCACAGTATACAGAGGGGAGAGGTGACATTGGGTAACCACCGTAAATAGAAGGGAGAGGTGACATGAGGAATCCACAGTTTACAGAGGGAAGAGGTGACATGAGGTAACCACAGAATATCGAGGGGAGAGGTGTTATGAGGTAACCAAAGTATATAGAGGGAAAAGAGGTGACATGATTGTTACTACAGTATACAGAGGGGAGAGGTGACATGAAGTTAACTTCAGTTAATAAAGGGGAGAGATGACATGAGGAAACTACAGTATAAAGAGGGGACAGGTGACATGATGTAACCACAGTATATAGAGGGGAGAGATGACATGGGGTAACCACAGTAATATCGAGGGGAGAGGTGTTATGAGGTAACCCAAGTATATAGAGGGAAAAGAGGTGACATGATTGTTACTACAGTATACAGAGGGGAGAGGTGACATGAAGTTAACTTCAGTTAATAAAGGTGAGAGATGACATGAGGAAACCACAGTATAAAGAGGGGAGAGGTGACATGAGGTAACCACAGTATACAGAGAGGAGAGGTGACATGAGGTAAACACAGTATACAGAGGGGAGAGGTGACATGAGGTAACCATAGTATATAGAGCGGAGAGGTGACATAATGTAACCACAATATATAGAGGGTAGATGTGACATGAAGTAACTACAGTATACAGAGGGGAGAGTGACAGCAGGTAACCACAGTATACAGAGGGGAGAGGTGACATGAGGTAACCACAGTATACAGAAGGGAGAGGTGACATGTGGTAACCACAGTATACATAAGGGAGAGGTGACATGAGGTAACCACAGTATACAGAAGGGAGAGGTGATATGTGGTAACCACAGTATACATAAGGGAGAGGTGACATGAGGTGACCACAGTATACAGAAGGGAGAGGGGACATGAGGTAACCACCGTAAATAGAGGGGATAGGTGACATGAGGAATGAGGTAACCACAGTACACAGAGGGAAGAGGTGACAGCAGGTAACCACAGTATACAGAGGGGAGGGGTGACATGAGGTAACCACAGTATAGTGACATGAGGTAAGCACAGTATATAGAGGGGAGAGGTGACATGATGTAAACACCCAGAAGGGAGAGGTGACATGTGGTATCCACAGTATACATAAGGGAGAGGTGACATGAGGTAACCACAGTAAACAGAGGGGAGAGGTGACATGAGGTAACCACAGTATACAGAGAGGAGAGCTGACATGAGGTAAACACAGTATACAGAGGGGAGAGGTGACATGAGGTAACCACAGTATATAGAGCGGAGAGGGGACATAATGTAACCACAGCAAACAGAGGGAAGAGGTGACAGGAGGTAACCACAGTATACATAGAGGAGAGCTGACATGAGGTAACTACAGTATACAGAGGGGAGAGGTGACATGAGGTAACCACAGCAAACAGAGGGAAGAGGTGACAGCAGGTAACCACAGTATACAGAGGGGAGAGGCGACATGATGTAACCACAGTATATAGAGGGGAGAGGTGACATGATGTAACCACAATATACAGAGGGGAGTGGGGAGAACATGTAGCCACAGTTTACAGTGGGGAGAGGTGACAAGAAGGTTACTACAGTTTACAGAGGGGAGAGGTGATAGAAGTTAACTTCAGTAAATAAAGGGGAGAGATGACATGAGGTAACTACAGTATAAAGAGGGGAGAGGTGACATAATGTAACCACAGTATATAGAGGGAAAAGGTGACATGATGTTACCACAGTATACAGAGGGGAGAGGTGACATGAGGTAACAACATAATACAGAGGAGGGAAGTGACATGATGTAACAACAGTATGCAGAGGAGAGAGGGGACAAGAGGTAACTACAGTATATAGAAGGGAGAGGGTACTTGAGGTAACCACAGTATATAGAGGGGAGAGGTGACATGAGGACACAACAGTATACAGAGGGGAGAAGTGACATGAGGTAACCACAGTATACAGAGGGGAGAGGTGACATGAGGTAACCACAGTATACAGAGGGGAGAGGTGACATGAGGTAACGACATTATATAGAGGTGAGAGGTGACATGAGGTTACAACAGTATACAGAAGGGAGAGGTGACATGAGGTAACCACATTATATAGAGGTGAGAGGTGACATGAGGTTACCACAGTATATAGAGGGAAGAGGTGACATGATGTAACCACAGTATATAGAGGGGAGAGATGACATGGGGTAACCACAGTATATAGATGGGAGAGGTGACATGATGTAACCACAATATACAGAGGGGAGTGGGGAGATCATGTAACCACAGTATACAGTGGAGAGAGGTGACAAGAAGGTAACTTCAGTTTACAGAGGGGAGAGGTGACATGAGATAATCACAGTATATAGAGGGGAAATGTGACATGAGGTAACCACATTATACAGTGGGGAGAAGTGACATGAGGTAACCACAGTATATAGAGGGGAGAGTTGACATGAGGTAACCACAATATACAGAGGGGAGAGATGACATGAGGTAACCACAATATACAGAGGGGACAGGTGAGATGATGTGACCACATTATATAGAGGGGTTAGGTGGCATGAGGTAACCACAATTTACAGAGGGAAAAGTGATATGATGTAACTACAGTATATAGAGGGGAGAGGGGACATGAGGTAACTACACTATACAGAAGGGAGAGTTGATATGAGGTAACTACAGTATATAGAGGTGAGAGGTGACATGAGGTAACCACAGTATATAGAGGGAAGAGGTGACATGAGGTTATCACAGTATACAGAGGGGAGAGGTGACATGAGGTAACCATCGTAAATAAAGGGGAGAGGTGACACGAGGACCCCACAGTATACAGAGGTAAGAGTTGACATGATGTAACCACAGTATACAGAGGGGATAGGTGACATGAGGTAACTACACTATACAGAAGGGAGAGTTGATATGAGGTAGCTACAGTATATAGAGGGGAGAGGTAACATGAGGAAAACACCGTAAATAGAGGGGAGAGGGGACATGAGGACCCCACAGTATACAGAGGTAAGAGTTGACATGACGTAACCACAGTATACAGAGGGGAGAGGTGACATGAGGTAACCACCGTAAATAGAGGGGAGAGGTGACATGAGGACCCCACAGTATACAGAGGTAAGAGTTGACATGATGTAACCACAGTATACAGAGGGGAGAGGTGACATGAGGTAACCACCGTAAATAGAGGGGATAGGTGACATGAGGAATCCACACTATACAGAGGGAAGAGGTGACATGGGGTAACCACAGTATATCAAGGGTTGAGGTGATATGATGTAACCACAGTATATAGAGGTAAAAGAGGTGACATGATGAACCACAGTATATAGAGGAGAGAGGTGACATGAGGTTACGACAGTATACAGTGGGGAGAGGTGACAAGAAGGTAACTACAGTATACAGAGGGGAGAGGTGATATGAAGTAAACTTAAGTAAATAAAGTGGAGAGATGACATTAGGTAACTACAGTATAAAGAGGGGAGAAGTGACATGATGTAACCACAGTATATAGAGGGGAGAGGGGACAAGAAGGTAACTACAGTATACAGAGGGGAGAAGTGACATGAAGTTAACTTCAGTAAATAAAGGGGAGAGGGGATATGAGGTTACCACAATATATAGAGGGGAGAGGTGACCTGATGTTACCACAGTATACAGAAAGGAGAGGTGTCATGAGGTAACCACAGTATACAGAGGGGAGAAGTGACATGAAGTTAACTTCAGTAAATAAAGGGGAGAGGGGATATAAGGTTACCACAATATATAGAGGGGAGAGGTGACCTGATGTTACCACAGCATACAGAAAGGAGAGGTGTCATGAGGTAACCACAGTATACAGAGGGGAGAGGTGACATGAGGTAACTACAGTATATAGAGGGGAAAGGTGATATGAGGTAACCACAGTATAAAGAGGGGAGAGGTGACCTGAGGTTATCACAATATAAAGAAGGGAGATATGACATGAGATAACTACAGTAAATAGCGGGGACAAGTGACATGATGTAACCACAGCATATAGAGGGGAAAGGTGACATGAGGTAACCACATTATACAGAGGGGAAAGGTGACATGAGGTAACCACATTATACAGAGAGGAGAAGTGACATGAGGTAATCACATAATATAGAGGAGAGAGGTTACACGAGGTAACCACATTAAACAGAGGGGAGAGGTGGCATGAGGTAACCACAGTATACAGAGGGAAAAGTGATATGAGGTAACTACAGTATACAGAGGGGAGAGGTGACATGAGGTAATCACATAATATAGAGGAGAGAGGTTACACGAGGTAACCACATTAAACAGAGGGGAGAGGTGGCATGAGGTAACCACAGTATACAGAGGGAAAAGTGATATGAGGTAACTACAGTATATAGAGGGGAGAGGGGACATGAGATAACTACACTATACAGAAGGGAGAGTTGATATGAGGTAACTACATACTATAGAGGGAAGAGGGGACATGAGGTAACTACAGTTAATAGAAGGGACAAGTGACATGAGGTTACTAGAGTATACAGAGGGGAGAGGTGACATGAGTTAACTACAGTATATAGAGGGGAGAGGGGACATGAGGTAACTGCAGTAAATAGACGGGACAAGTGACATGAGGTAACTACAGTATACACAGGGGAGAGGTGACATGAGGTAACTACAGTATAGAGAGGGGAGAGGTGACCTGATGTTACCACAGTATACAGAAAGGAGAGGTGTCATGAGGTAGCCACAGTATATAGAAGGGAGAGGTGACATGAAGTAACTACAGTATACAGAGGGGAGAGGTTATATGAGGTAACCACAGTATAAAGAGGGGAGAGGTGACCTGAGGTTACCACAATAAAAAAAAGGGAGATATGACATGAGATAACTACAGTAAATAGCGGGGACAAGTGACATGATATAACCACAGCATATAGAGGGGAAAGGTGACATGAGGTAACCACATTATACAGAGAGGAGAGGTGACATGAGGTAACCACATTATATACAGGGGAGAGGTGACATGAGGTAACTACAGTAAATAGAACGGACAAGTGACATGAAATAACTACAGTACACAGAGGGGAGAGGTGACATGAGGTAACCACAGTATACAGAGGGGGGGGGGGTGACATGAGGTAATCACAGTATACAGAGGGGAGGGTTGGCATGAGGTAACCACAATATATAGAGGGGAGAGGTGACCTGATATTACCACAGTATACAGAAAGGAAAGGTGTCATGAGGTAACCACAGTATACAGAGGGGAGAGGTGACATGAGGAAACTTCAGTATACAGAGGGAAGAGTTGACATGATGTAACCACAGTATATAGAGGGGAGAGGTGACATGTTGTAACCACAGTATATAGAGGGGAGAGGTGGCATGTTGTAACCGCAGTATACAGAGGGAAGAGTTGACATGTTTTAACCACGGTATATAGAGGGGAGAGGTGACATGCGGTTACGACAGTATACAGAGGGGAAAAGTGACATGAGGTAACCAGAGTAAACAGAGGGGAGAGGTGACATGAGGTAACCAGAGTATATAGAGGGGAGAAGTGACATGAGATAACCACAATAAACAGAGGGGAGAGGTGACATGAGGTAACCACAGTATATAGAGGGGAGAGGGGACATGAGGTAACTACAGTATACAGAACGGAGAGGGGACAAGAGGTAACTACAGTATACAGAGGGGAGAGGTGACATGAGGTAACTATAGTATGTAGAGGGGAGAGGTGACATGAGGTAACCACAGTATACAGAGGGGAAAGGTGACATGAGGTAACCACATCATATAGAGGGGAGAGGTGACATGAGGTAATCACAGTATACAGAGGGGAGAGGTGGCATGAGGTAACCACCGTAAATAGAGGGGAGAGGTGACATGAGGTAACCACAGTATACAGAGGGGAAAGGTGACATGAGGTAACCACATTATATAGAGGGGAGAGGTGACATGAGGTAATCACAGTAAACAGAGGGGAGAGGTGGCATGAGGTAACCACCGTAAATAGAGGGGAGAGGGGACATGAGGTAACCACAGTATACAGAGGGGAGAGGTGACATGAGGTAACCACAGTATACAGAGGGGAGAGGTGACATTAGGTAATTACAGTATACAGAGGGGAGAGGTGGCATGAGGTAACCACCGTAAATAGAGGGGAGAGGTGACATGAGTTAACCACAGTATACAGAGGGGAGAGGTGACATGAGGTAACCACAGTATACAGAGAGGAGAGGTGACATGAGGTAACCACAGTATACAGAGGGGAGAGGTGACATGAGGTAACCACAGTATATAGAGGGTAAAGAGGTGACATGATGAACCACTGTATATAGAGGAGAAAGGTGACATGAGGTAACCACCGTAAATAGAGGGAAGAGGTGACATGAGGAATCCACAGTATACAGAGGGAAGAGGTGACATGAGGTAACCACAGTAAACAGAGGTGAGAGGTAACATGAGGTAACCACAATCTATCGAGGAGAGAGGTGACATGAGGTAACCACAATATATAGAGGGAAAAGAGGTGACATGATGAACCACAGTATATAGAGGGGAGAGGAGACATGAGGTAATCACAGTATACAGAGAGAAAAGTTGACATGATGTAACCAGAGTATACAGAGGGGAAAGGTGACATGAGGAAACCACAGTATACAGAGGGGAGAGGTGACATGAGGTAGCCACAGTATACAGAGGGGAGAGGTGACATGTGGTAACCACAGTATATAGAGGGTAGATGTGACATGAGGTAACTACAGTATACAGAGGGGATAGGTGACATGAGATAACCGCAGTTAACAGAGGGGAGAGGTGACAGCCGGTAAGCACAGTATACAGAGGGGAGAGGTGACATGAGGTAACCACAGTATACAGATGCGAGGGGTGACATGAGGTAACTACAGTATATAGAGGTGAGAGGTGACATGAGGTAACAACAGTATACATAGGGGAGAACTGACATGAGGTAACCACAGTATATAGAGGGGAGAGGTGACATCAGCTAACTTCAGTTTATAGAGGAGAGAGGTGCCATGAGGTAACCACAGTATACAGACAGTATATAGAGGGGAGAGGAGACCTGAGGTTACCACAGAATGCAGAGGGGAGAGGTGACATCAGGTAACTTCAGTATATATAGGGGAGAGGTGACATGAGGTAACCAGAGTATATAGAGGGGAGAGGTGACCTGAGGTTACCACAGTATGCAGAGGGGAGAGGTGACATGAGGTAACCACAGTATACAGAGGGGAGAGGTGACATCAGGTAATTTCAGTATATATAGGGAAGAGGTGACATGAGGTAACCACAGTATATAGAGGGGAGAGGGTAGAGGTGACATCAGGTAACTTCAGTATATAGAGGGGAGAGGTGACATGAGGTAACCACGGGCTATAGAGGGGAGAGGGTAGAGGTGACATCAGGTAACTTCAGTATATATAGGGGAGAGGTGACATGAGGTAACTACAGTAAATAGAGGGGAGAGGTGACATCAGGTAACTTCAGTATATTGAGGGGAGATGTGACATGAGGTAACCACAGTATATAGAGGGGAGAGGTGACATCAGGTAACTTCAGTATATTGAGGGGAGAGGTGACATGAGGTTAACCACAGTATATAGAGGGGAGAGGTTACCTGATGTAGCAAAACTATAAAAAGCAGAAAGCAGACCTGAGGTTGCTAAAATAAAAAAAAGGGCAGAGGCGACCTGCGAAACCGACAGTACAGCAAATAGAAAAATAGCTAGTGATAGTTTGAGAAACTCTGTTCTGCTTGATGCTCTATGTTAGGCGGTTAACGCCACTCTTTTCGCAAAAAAATAGTTAGTTGAACTTGAACCCCTCAGCTGATTAGTTAGTGCTAAAAAATGGTGAATCCCTAGGAAAGCTGTTTATCAATTCACGTGTGATATGTTCAAAGTGAAAAGAATTCATAGCAATTACTGGATACACTGCATTATTCAGAGGCAAGAGTAACAAAAGTTTCTTTGATGCATAATGAGCTGTTAACACCTATCTCGATCGTAATCTCTAGCAACCATTCTGTTTCTGATTAGCCTACCAACCGACAAATGTGTGTCCCTTTGTTTCCAACTCAGTAAATTGTCTTAAATTGAACTGGGTTTGGCATAATAATCAATGTAATCATTGTTTAAATGAAATCGAAAGCGTACATATTTGCAGGCATCTTCTTTATAACCGCAATCGACCATCCTGGTAGGATTCATCCATTGCTTATATACCGAAAGGAAGTACAAAATAATGAACAGTGTTTTATCATGGGTAATATGTTGTAACGATCAAAAATCGATAACATTAATTTCCTTGTATTACTTAGATACACTGAATCCTCTCGTCCATTGTTATTTACAAGGAGTCAAGGGAATATCAACACACACTGTTTTATGTTTTGTTTCCAGCACGTGTCGGCACATTTCCATATATAAAACAAGATATGCATATATGAACTTGCTGCCTGATATAAAACATCGTGCGTTAAGGTCACCTGACAATAGGTCATGGTGACCTGTTGCCATCCGTCTTCGTCTGTCGTCGTGCGCCGTGCGCAATGCGACGTACAAAAAGCGCCGTGCGTCATGCGCCGTGCGTCGTGCGTTAATGTTATCTTGTGAGCACGATTACTTGAGTAAAAATGAATGAATTCCAATCAAGTTTGCTCTGATGCTTTTCATTGATATGATCTCGAACAAGTTCCAATATGGTTCCGATCAGACAGTAACTGGTAGAGTTACTTCCTATCGGGGAATACAAATATAAATCATAATAGGTGGCCAAGTGGTTAAGACGTCTGACATTCTGTTACAACTGCGTCGCGGGTTCGAGACCCACGTCGGGCTGTCGCCAGGTACTGGCCGTAAGTCGGTGGTTATTCCCTGGGATCTCCGACTTTCCTCCATCACAAACATCAGGTACGTCCTTAAATGACCAAAGTTGATAATAGGACGTAAAATACAAACACACCCAATCATAAAGTTTTCTTCAAAAGTCTTTAAAATCATTCAATTTTGGTTAATTATTAATCAAGTGGATACATATTTTTGATCATTTTCTCAAAAAGCACTATAGCAGAATGGTAAGCAATAAATGGCTTCTTCAGTATTTTATTATACAACGTGAATGGAGAAACTGGGAGGTCACATATCTACAATATCTATTCCTGATGTTGGAAATTTGGCTGTATCGTTGAAGAAAAAGGATAAAACGAGTAAATAAATACTTAGATGATACATTATTCCAAAATAGTTCTTGAAAGTCATTGTCAATCACAATTGATTTTCTATTTCTACATTTTAAATTAAACATCCAGAAACGTCAACTGACACAGATTGGAAATACTGAAAAGTAGTTTTTTGTTATGAAAACAAAAGTTTCTCTGGTTTGCAAACATTGTGAATTTCCAAGTAAAGATTTTTTTTCTTTCGATTACCAGAAAATATCTATTAGATTAAAAACAATCGATCAAAAATAACAAAAGACGTGGTTTAAAGGGAACTTTACTTTTTAAAGAAAATCCCTGTAGTCAAAATACGTATATTCCGTCGCCTAAAACATTTATAGCGTTCAACCCAAAATTCAGAGTAAACATAGACAAATGAAGTTAACCAAGTCTTCCATAGATTCTTTTTACACCTACAACAAAATTGTCGATTTGATAAGTTAAAAATATGTCCAGTAGCGCCCCCCTTCGAGACGCTAAGGGGTCAGTAAAACATATTATTGGATAATATAGCAGCTTTTTGTCGCATTGCCAAAGTCGTATTACTAAACTTGGACTCCCTTATGGCTGTTAAGTAATAATTTGGAGTTACCTCCCGCGATGCGTGACGTCTGGGGAAAAATTTGAAACAAAATATATAAATCATAATAGCAAGTGATTAAGGCGTCTGACAATCTGCTACCACTAGCCCTCCACCACTGGGTAGCGTGTTCGGGACCTACGTGGGCAACCAATAGCCCTCCACCACTCGGTAGCTGGTTCGAGACCAACGTGGGCTACCACTAGCCCTCCACCACTGGGTAGCGTGTTCGGGAACTACGTGGGCAACCAATAGCCCCCCACCCCTCGGTAGCTGGTTCGAGACCAACGTGGGCTACCACTAGCCCTCCACCACTGGGTAGCGGGATCGAGACCTACGTGGGCTACAACTAGCCCTCCACCACTGGGTCAGGGGTTCGATACCTACGTGGGCTACCACTAGCCCTCCACCACTGGGTCGGGGGTTCGATACCTACGTGGGCTACCACTAGCCGTCCACCACAGGGTAGCGGGTTCGAGACCTACTTGGGCTGCCACTAGCCCTCCACCAGTAAATAGCGGGTTCGAGACCTACGTGGGCTACTAATAGCCTTCCACCACTGGGTCGCGGGTTCGAGACCTACGTTGGCTACCACTAGCCCTCCACCGTTGGGTAACGGGTTCCGGACCTAAGTCGGCTACCACTAGCCCTCCACCACTGGGTAGCGTGTTCGAGCCCTACGTGGGCTACCACTAGCCCTCCACCACTGGGTAGCGTGTTCGAGACCTACGTGGGCTACCACTAGCCCTCCACCAGTGGGTAGCGGGTTGGAGACCTACGTGGGCTACGACTAGCCCTCTACCACTGGTTAGCGGGTTCGAGACCCAAGTTGGCTACCACTAGCCCTCCACCACTGGGTAGCGGGTTCGAGACATATGTGGGCTACCACTAGCCCTACACAGCTGGGTAGCGGGTTCGATACCTACGTGGGCTACCACTAGCCCTCCACCATTGGGTCGCGGGTTCGAGACCTACGTGGGCTACCACTAGCCCTCCACCACTGGGTCGCGGGTTCGAGACCTACGTGGGCTACCACTAGCCCTCCACCACTGGGTCGCGGGTTCGAGACCTACGTGGGCTACCACTAGCCCTCCACCACTGGGTCGCGGGTTCGAGACCTACGTGGGCTACCACTAGCCCTCCACCACTGGGTCGCGGGTTCGAGACCTACGTGGGCTACCACTAGCCCTCCACCACTGGGTCGCGGGTTCGAGACCTACGTGGGCTACCACTAGCCCTCCACCACTGGGTCGCGGGTTCGAGACCTACGTGGGCTACCACTAGCCCTCCACCACTGGGTCGCGGGTTCGAGACCTACGTGGGCTACCACTAGCCCTCCACCACTGGGTCGCGGGTTCGAGACCTACGTGGGCTACCACTAGCCCTCCACCACTGGGTCGCGGGTTCGAGACCTACGTGGGCTACCACTAGCCCTCCACCACTGGGTCGCGGGTTCGAGACCTACGTGGGCTACCACTAGCCCTCCACCACTGGGTCGCGGGTTCGAGACCTACGTGGGCTACCACTAGCCCTCCACCACTGGGTCGCGGGTTCGAGACCTACGTGGGCTACCACTAGCCCTCCACCACTGGGTCGCGGGTTCGAGACCTACGTGGGCTACCACTAGCCCTCCACCACTGGGTCGCGGGTTCGAGACCTACGTGGGCTACCACTAGCCCTCCACCACTGGGTCGCGGGTTCGAGACCTACGTGGGCTACCACTAGCCCTCCACCACTGGGTCGCGGGTTCGAGACCTACGTGGGCTACCACTAGCCCTCCACCACTGGGTCGCGGGTTCGAGACCTACGTGGGCTACCACTAGCCCTCCACCACTGGGTCGCGGGTTCGAGACCTACGTGGGCTACCACTAGCCCTCCACCACTGGGTCGCGGGTTCGAGACCTACGTGGGCTACCACTAGCCCTCCACCACTGGGTCGCGGGTTCGAGACCTACGTGGGCTACCACTAGCCCTCCACCACTGGGTCGCGGGTTCGAGACCTACGTGGGCTACCACTAGCCCTCCACCACTGGGTCGCGGGTTCGAGACCTACGTGGGCTACCACTAGCCCTCCACCACTGGGTCGCGGGTTCGAGACCTACGTGGGCTACCACTAGCCCTCCACCACTGGGTCGCGGGTTCGAGACCTACGTGGGCTACCACTAGCCCTCCACCACTGGGTCGCGGGTTCGAGACCTACGTGGGCTACCACTAGCCCTCCACCACTGGGTCGCGGGTTCGAGACCTACGTGGGCTACCACTAGCCCTCCACCACTGGGTCGCGGGTTCGAGACCTACGTGGGCTACCACTAGCCCTCCACCACTGGGTCGCGGGTTCGAGACCTACGTGGGCTACCACTAGCCCTCCACCACTGGGTCGCGGGTTCGAGACCTACGTGGGCTACCACTAGCCCTCCACCACTGGGTCGCGGGTTCGAGACCTACGTGGGCTACCACTAGCCCTCCACCACTGGGTCGCGGGTTCGAGACCTACGTGGGCTACCACTAGCCCTCCACCACTGGGTCGCGGGTTCGAGACCTACGTGGGCTACCACTAGCCCTCCACCACTGGGTCGCGGGTTCGAGACCTACGTGGGCTACCACTAGCCCTCCACCACTGGGTCGCGGGTTCGAGACCTACGTGGGCTACCACTAGCCCTCCACCACTGGGTCGCGGGTTCGAGACCTACGTGGGCTACCACTAGCCCTCCACCACTGGGTCGCGGGTTCGAGACCTACGTGGGCTACCACTAGCCCTCCACCACTGGGTAGCGGGTTCGAGACCTACGTGGGCTACCACTAGCCCTCCAACACTGGGTCAGGGGTTCGATACCTTCATGGGCTACCCCTAGCCCTCCACCACTGGGTCGCGGGTTCGAAACCTACGTGGGCTACCACTAGCCCTCCACCACTGGGTAGTGGGTTCGATACCTACGTGGGCTACCACTAGCCCTCCATCACTGGGTAGTGGGTTCGATACCTACGTGGGCTACCACTAGCCCTCCATCACTGGGTAGCGGGTTCGATACCTACGTGGGCTACCACTAGCCCTCCATCACTGGGTAGCGGGTTCGATACCTACGTGGGCTACCACTAGCCCTCCACCACTGGGTAGCGGGTTCGAGACCTACGTGGGCTACCACTAGCCCTCCATCACTGGGTAGCGGGTTCGATACCTACGTGGGCTACCACTAGCCCTCCACCACTGGGTAGCGGGTTCGAGACATACGTGGGCTACCACTAGCCCTCCACCACTGGGTCGCGGGTTCGAAATCTACGTGGGCTACCACTAGCCCTCCATCACTGGGTAGCGGGTTCGAGACATACGTGGGCTACCACTAGCCCTCCACCACTGGGTCGCGGGCTCGAAATCTACGTGGGCTACCACTAGCCCTCCATCACTGGGTAGCGGATTCGATACCTACGTTGGCTACCACTAGCCCTCCACCACTGGGTCGCGGGTTCGAATCATACGTGGACTACCGATAGCCCTCCACCACTGGGTAGCGGGTTCGAGACATACGTGGGCTACCACTAGCCCTCCACCACTGGGTCGCGGGTTCGAAATCTACGTGGGCTACCACTAGCCCTCCACCACTGGGTAGCGGGTTCGAGACATACGTGGGCTACCACTAGCCCTCCACCACTGGGTCGCGGGTTCGAAATCTACGTGGGCTACCACTAGCCCTCCACCACTGGGTATCGGGTTCGAGACATACGTGGGCTACCACTAGCCCTCCACCACCCGGTCGCGGGTTCGAAATCTACGTGGGCTACCACTAGCCCTCCACCACTGGGTCGCTGGTTCGAGATCTACGTTGGGCTGTCGCCAGGCAAAAGTTGAACGATTCTCGGCGATCCAGTTTGTTGACACACATGGTTTGTTTCGGGCACACGAACTGGTTATAAATTAAAGAGAAAAACAGAAAATAGTTAAAAGAGCAATAACAAGGCAGCAAAATTGTTTCGGCAATATCTAATCAAAAAGTAACAGGATCCAGAGTTTGAAAATTTCGAAAACGTAGGTTAGATGAGGCCTTGTCACATGCTTATTTGGACGCGAGGAAAACTGATGGAAGGTTGTATTTAACGACTACCCCGAGGGTCTACGCCATGCATTTAATCGGTATCTGAAGGATCCCCCTCATAATAAAGACAATGATGTAATTAACGATTCAGATTTTCGTTTCTACAATCAAAGCTTTGATGATTCTAGAGCAGACCTTAAGTTTACTTGGAAAGGCTTATCGAATCATAACCCTGTAATGACAACTTTGCTTTAAATTTGAACATGCAATCGATGCTCCCAGCCTCTTGAACCTCTGTGAATTATGAAGTGTATTATGATTTTTAAGAAATATTTGGAATACAGCATGTTGAAATCCTGCTATGACCAGATGACGTCAGGGAATATAAGTATTCTTGCACATAAATGATTTCCATTAATTGCAATATTGATGCATAGTAAAGTGTTACGTCAATATACTCTCTAAACTCCGTAATTCTATACAAGGATATAGGAAGAAGATAATCACCGTATACAGTTATTGTCC
Source organism: Mizuhopecten yessoensis (assembly GCF_002113885.1). Taxonomy (NCBI): domain Eukaryota; kingdom Metazoa; phylum Mollusca; class Bivalvia; order Pectinida; family Pectinidae; genus Mizuhopecten; species Mizuhopecten yessoensis. Next base: position 28,835 of record NW_018406873.1, read on the forward strand.
AAAATGTTAAGTAATGTCACCAATGCTGCCATTTCTATCACATGTTTTGTTTAAATATCTTCACTGTCTGATCGTGTAGCGGTATTCCCTGTTGGTCCTACCCCGAGAGCACACGCAGTAACAAAACAAAATACATAATTCAGTGGTAACTACTTAATTATTTGGAAATGCACCAATGGTTTTAATGCTACTTTTCATATTTGCTCTGCCAAAAGATCCATATACTATTGATCCATACGTGTTAAATTATGTATCGTTCAACATATAAACGGCACTGACATGCAAATAGGAAAAGTTTAGATCAGATAAGATGACTGTCTGGATTTACAATGTGTTTTTGGAAAAATATGCTTATGTCCTTGATAAACTATGCATTAACCAACGGATCATTAAATACCAAACTTTCAGTATCTTGAAATTATAACGTTCATATCAAAAAACGGAATATTTGTAAAACAAAACAAAAACATGGAGAAGTCTAACTTTGCTAAATACTTACTATCGAAAGAAATCTTGTAATTTAGCAAACCATATGAAAATAACATTTCATTCAACTTTTATTAATACAAAGGGCTAAATGAAAAATAAATAATTGGTGAAACAAAATATAAATCATTATAGCAAGTGGTTAAGGCGTCTGACATTCTGACATTATTTGGACGCGAGGAAAGCTGATGGAAGGTTGTATTTAGCGACTACCCCAGGGTCTACGCCATACATTTAATCGATATCTGAAGGAACCTCCGCATAATAAAGACAATGATGTAATTAACGATTCAGATTTTCGTTTCTACAATCAGAGCTTTGATGATTCTAGAGCAGACCTTAAGTTTACTTGGAAAGGCTTATCGAATCATAACCCTGTTATGACAGGGTCAGACGGATAGAAGATATACTCATTTATTTGGAGGCACGGTAGTCTAGTGGTAAGTCGCCAAGCTCGTGACCGAAGGGTTGCGGATTCCAGTCACGGTACGGCACTGTATTGTAGCTTTGAGCAAGACACTCGTATGCTCCCCAGGGAGATGAGAAAGATATTGGATGGTTGTAAATGCACTATAACCACGGATAATAATTAGTGAACCACTATATAGTTTGATTTGATGTTTTGTGTAACACCGAAACTACAAATAATAAAAATGACCGATGCTCTTTCTGCCTAATTATGTCAGAGAATTTCTCTAATATGTGCTTCAATACACATCAGAACCTAACAAGTAATCTTAGAAATTTATAAGTATCTTGACCACATATAATGAAAGGAGGGTTGGGGTTACTTTCTTTATACCTTTTATTTTACATTTTTTTTTTTGCAGAAAATCCAGAAAACAACTTTGCTTTTAATTTGAACATGTAATCGATGCTCCCAGCCTCTGGAACCTCTGTGAATTATGAAGTATATTATGATTTTTAAAAAAATATTTTGAATATAGCATGTTTAAATCCTGCTATGATCAGATGACGTCAGGGGATATAAGCATTCTTGCACTTAAATGATTTCCATTAGTTGCAATAGTATAGTGTTACGTCAAAATTCTTTCTAAACTCCGTAATTCTATACAAGGATATAGGAAGTAGATAGTCACTGTAGACAGTTATTGTCCAAAAGGTTAAGTATTGTCACCAATGCTGCCATTTCTATCACATGTTTTGTTAAATATCTACACTATCTGATCGTGTAGCGGTATTCCCTGTCGGTCCTTTTTGAAGTTATATGATTTAACTAATATGTTTATGAATTGCCGACAATCTATCAATTTCAAATAAAACGGAGAAAAAAATGCGAAGTTCTTGAAGCACAAAATCTGAATTATTCATTCACAAAGAGCCAGATCTGTATCTGCTTCGTTCTGTTAGTTCTGTATATAAATGAGAAAAGAGCTCAAAATAAATAAATCAATATACATTGTCATTTTGACAAAAGTTTAGATGATAAAAAAACAATAAAACTGTTAAAAGCGGTGTCAACAAAACCATAGTTCTAACTGAAAATCGATAAAGTAATGGCAAAATATGAACAAAGGAAATATTTACATTGAAATCCTTCGCAAGGCACAAAGAGAATACGACCATGTGTTCCAGAAGGGTAAACGTTTTCTACTTCAACGATGACACTCGCTATATAAATCTAAGTCGAATCCAAGTAATACCACGTTCTCACATCAAAAACCGGGGCAGCATATTCATTAGTTCTTTGTCAGTTCAATCTTTTTCTCTTATATTCTCAAATCTGTTTGATCGAGTCATGTTAACAGTAATTGCACCTTGAGGTAACTTTTGATCTAAACTTAATACTGCTGTGTATAAAATACAACCTTCAAAGTGAGTACTTAATGTGCAAGAAATAGAACCGATCATTGCAATATGAGAAAGATCTGTTTAGTTCTGCCTTCGGCCATTTTGTTTTTATGATCAGTCTCAAAGTATTTACAACGATGGATCAAGGGGAACCTATATATCAAATTTGAGAAAGATCCCTCAAGTTATTCCTGAGAAATAGCACTAAATGTCAAAAATCGGAGATGGCCGCCGGTGGGGCATTTTCTTTATCTGATCAGTTTCAAAAGTAAACATGAACAATAAAGGACAGTGGGGAACCTCCATATAGAATTTGAGAAAGAACTATCCAGTACTTCCTGGGAAATAGCACTAACAAACCCTAACTATAAAAATTTAAGATTTATTTATTAGATCAGTCTCATTAGATAAAATACACAACTCCATACCAAGGGGGACTTACATGTCAAAGGAGTAGGGAGGTTAAGGGCCATTTCCGGCCTCATCGGGCTTTTAGAATGAGTTGTTATATTCGTAATCTGGATTAAATGAAGTACGCAAATATGAAATTTCAAATTCTTCCGACAACTTGTTTAGGAGATATGGCATCACAAAGAGAGACATACACGCGCATTTTCATAATAAAATACGTGAATATCGTCTGTTATGCGCTATTTGGTTTAAAATTGGACATTTCGAAGGAAATTAAATAAACATTCTTCACTTTTGGAAAGCCTCCGCATGCAACAAACAAATACATATTTGACATGCTTAAACATTGTTATACAAGTGTTTATTCGTAAAAAGGAATTTTTGTTTGTCAGATGCGCAGGCTTTCATTTCTGCGTGTTTAATGACCAAAACACCATTTTTTGGCTATCTCTGCATAGCAACGCAGTTTCGTTGCTATGGTAGTGTATCTTCGCATGCGCATTTGAAAAAGTCTACACCATGAAAGATAGCCCAAATTAATCAATTTGCTATTTATAACAGGAATTAGCAAATAGATTCAAGTTGAAATTCTCTTCTTATGAGTTCAAAAATTACCCACAACGCCCCAAGTCCTTTGAGAAAGATCTCTCCAGTCTTTATTGATAAATAGCTATTACAAACCTTCACTGTCAACATTCAAGATGGCTGCCTGTCAGCCATTTTGTTAATCTGATCAGTCTCAAAAGTAAACATGCACAATGAGGACAATGGGGAACCTACATATCAAATTTGAGAAAGATCCCTCCAGTGCTTCCTAAGAAATAGCTATAACAAACCGTCACTGTCAAAATCCAAGATGGCTGCCTGTCGGCCATTTTGACTATCTGTAGACGGCTGTATGCTCCCAGGGAGTTGAGAAAGATATTGGCTTGTTGCAAAGGCCCTAAAACCAAGGATAATAATTTGTGAAGCGCTTTGATACGACCTACGAACTAGGTTGTGATAAAGCGGTATATAAGAACATCTAATTACTATTAGTATTATTATAATAATCACATGTTACATAATATATACCAGTTTTTGCCATTCGTTAGCGATAAGAACATTCTGAAAGAAAAATTAAACCTTGTAGACGACAACAATTGATGAAAAACAAAACAAAACAAAAATATTTTAAAGCATTCTCAAACAAAACATTTTAGATATGTTCATAAAGCAGTGGCTAACGTTAAAAACTTCAAATAGTATCTGGTAGAGAGGAAAAAATAGAATAGAAACTTAAGTACATATTTGATAGGATTAAAGACATTTTCTTTAGGATATAACTTAGGATTATTCATGTGATATTGTAACGATTGGTCTTGCGTGGTATGTTAAAACATTAGAGTGGTTTAACACATTCCTGAAGTATATACATTTGAGAAGATAAGTGGAAAATACTAATAGTCTTATATATAAAAAGTAGTTTCCCCTGCGTTTTGATACGTGGCGAATGTGCTGTAAGCTTACCAGCGCAATGTGGGTTTGCTTGTGTAATGTTTGTTTTTTGCTATGTACAAATAAATGGGTCTCGGGATTCAGTAAATATTAACTAAACGACACCTTACCTTTAAGTATATTGAGTGAACTGCATGATAAGTTTGACAGGCATTTCTAGTGGTAGTTCTACGATATAAGAATTGAACGGTAATTTTTTTCGATTTCAAGCTGGTATACACGCAAATCTGTTAAATACATATTCCTGGATAAACGAGCTTCATGACCTGTATTTATGTAATCCATATGTGTTCATACCAGTAAGAAACATTGAAAAATTCGTTCAATCATTATATTTACATTCTAAACTCATAGTTATTATAGACCTAAACAAACCCCTATATTTTCGATATTTAAGTGTTTGTGTAGTCAGTGCAAACGAGATTTCAGGAACAGCCTAACGTCATCAAAATGTTTGCTTCTAACGCTTGTCACATGTTAATCGAAGCGGTAGGAGAAACTTCAAAATGACGCGGATTCAGTCTCGTTCATAGTCATATGAACGCAATCTCTTATGTTAATGGTTATAGCGAAACTTGCAGTGGAAATATATATGTATAGCTACTACATATCACCATCCAAACCGGTTAACAAAACATTAATACCTTAAATATTCTGACGATTATATACCGACGTTCCCTTAGCTGTTTAGTTTTAATCGAAATGTCAGACCGTCTGTTTTATTTGTATAGAAACGTGTTTGTCTATAAGGACAAAATGTCATTGTTTTATATTAAACAATTATTAATTCTGACATTTTCTTTTGTTATCTGCACCCTTTTCATATTCCTCTTTTACGCTGTTTATTTCTGATATTTGTTGTTGTTTTGCTGTCTTTTAGGCGGTTTTTGGAAACTGTCAGCAAGACGAATGTCCAACGTCAACTTGTGTCCAGCTGCAAACAGGACGGCACACATGCGTCGTTGACAGAGGTAATATATAATTAAACAATCCTTAATTTTCTACCGTATACTTTATCCGTATTGTAATTTATAAAACATTTGACGTCATTTCTCACAATAATATTGAAACTTTAAATGAAATTAAAAAAAAAATCAAAATACTGAGGTGTCAACGAAACAATATTTCGAACTTATAATCGACGAAACCAGGTGTTCCAGAAGGGTGAGCGTGTTTTGCTTCCCCGACGATACGCAACATGATAAACCATCAATAAATTCAACTTCTTAAGAAAACAAAAACAACATGACCAGAAGACGGATTCAGTTTTTTCCCGAAGGAATGCCTACGGTCTGCTGGAAAATACTGCCACTGATCTCAACAAAGATCTTGTGAACTAGGAACTTAATCGTTCTCATAATACAGTTCTCAGTATAATTCATTTTGGACTTTGATGTTCTTTTCACAAACTTTGATCCAAAATAATTTACAACCAAGTATTTTTTATTGGCGTTTTATTTTCTTTAAAAAGAAAGCTCTAATACCGGGAGAATTAATGCGTTCCTTCGGTTTTATATGATGTATGGTTATGTATAGGGTAACAAAGGTAATGATTTTGATATAAGGAATATTTTGAAAAGGGGATGGTCCAGATTGACCAAGAGACATTTTGAATTCTTCAACGCCACAACCCATTGATACCACTTCTTTCGTATACAACATCACAATATGATTGCAACACTGAAGTGATGGTACTGAGAATTGAAGTGAGACGTTTGGAAAATGAGCAACTAGAGTTGAAGCTTCAGAATCCAATCCAATCGAGGCATGTCCGTATAATTATCATAAGTTGGAATTCGGGAAGTTTGAACATGTACATGTAATACAAAAGTGTGATTTGTTCGTATTTCGTCTGTCCAAAATTGTGAAAATGTAAGTAGGGTCTTCTTGGTTATTAAGCAAACCTGATTATTTCTGAATGCAGAAAAAAACACATTCAAGATTATTTTTTCACAGAATATCTTTATAAATGCATGTTTAATGATATATTAACAGTTTTGAGTAAATGACGCCCGCTGCACTATAAGCGATTTAACTAGTTATGAAGTAAAATGAGTATTGTTCAAAATCATTTGATATATCGGATGTCCACAAAGCAAAAATGCGGTTACTTCATTTACTAGAGTTGAATCAGTATATTAGGATTATATTTCATTAGGTGTAGAAATACCCTTCTGTATCCGTTCGTTGCGGGGGTTCATTTATGAGAGTATAACTACAACTACCAATGCAGTGTATGAATACATAGCCTGAACACTACTGCTACCATTACGTGACTTCGTGCTCAGAAATTTCTTTTTTATAAACAAATTATTCAAAATGTTCCACGGCACTTTAATCAGCGCGATTTATTATGATAATTTTTTTTTATATTTATAGTTTGTACAGGAAACAGCACGTGACTTCTGCTGTTCATCTTTTACTGTTTCAGTTATTTACCTGACATCGCTGATAACAACAAGAAACTTTGAATTGTAGGGAAAAGAATAGATTATCGTTGCATTTCTTGTAATAACACCAAAATATGAGCAATTCTAATTCATTGGAGATGTAACACGGCATTTGATTGGTCAATCAAAATTATTTGCGACATTTTAACCACGATGTACCGTCTGCAAATTTCTCATTTGCAAATGAAGTCCGGATGGCGATTGTTAATGACATCATTGACCCCGAATGACGCTAGCATGTCAGAAAATTTATTATTCATGATGTCACGAACAATAGTCGGACCCCAAAAAGTTATTTCAATTCCGCCTCACTCATTATGTTCAATATGATTATTCCTGTCGTTACCAATCAACAGCAAAGTGAACATTAACAGATATCTTAAAATAGTCCATCCTTTTTGTGGTTTGGCTTATATCAACTAGAATGGTGATAACCTACAGAGAGTCTTCTCGATGGAGGATTTTCTCCGGGTACTCCGGTTACCTCCCACACTAAAACCCCGCGCGCTAACATCCGGGCCAACAAGAGTGATTGATACAAGTTAAAATAACTTGTTTCATAATTGTTGTAAAATAAAAAAAAAGTTTATATTTAGAGTCCGCGTCGCCAGTAAAACTTAATTTGCGACAGTAAAATCACCTAATTAACTGCAAATGTTGTAGATCCACTGTAATAGCTGCAACATGGGTCACTATCGGGCAACATTCGTTTTGTCTGCGACACATGATGCTGTTATACCAGAAGGTCTGCCACATATATGCAGGACTTTTACTATATACATGATACACATGAAATCAATTTTCAGTTTTAGCCGATTACAACTCATTTGGATCCAACTTTGTTGACATCGACGGAGTAGTATACGGATTATATCCGGTGACTGGAAACAACACCAACTCTCAACAGAAGTGTGAGTCATACTCCGGAAGGCTAGCTATTTTGGACACACCAAGGAAAATCAGGATTTTAACTGCTGCAACTAAACATTGGGGTAAGCAAAAATAGCAGTCAATATTTTAAGTATAACACTTCACACGGGTAAGCGATGTTAAATGGACCTAGGTAACAATGCGCGTGCAAATAAAAAAAACCAAGAGAATACCAAATTGTTATCAAAATCATAATGCGATCTCAAAATCGATAGAATGAGGGCAAAATATGTACCAATGAGAGATTAGGGAACCATGAAAAGATACAAGAGCATAAGACCACGTGTTCCGGAAGGGAACGCGTCTGCTGCTTCATCGATGATACCCGCCATGTAAATCTAAGTCGAATCGCAGTGATATCACGTCCTCACATCGAGAGCATGGGTAGTGACAACAACACAAAATCACTCTAACGAGCATAATCAAAAGTTATAGACCTTCCCGTCACACATAGAAATCGCTTATTCCCCTTTAAAAACCTGATTGTGACCATACAGTTGTATATAGTCTTCGTCAATCATCATGTTTGGAAACCCTGTGTTGCAAGTTTGTTCGGGAATGTTCGACATTTATCACGGAAGTCACAATATTTAGAGCAAGTTTGTAAGTACCGATTTCATTGCAACTTGAAGTCACCATAGGTAAGGGAATCAGGCAGTTGCTATCAAGAAAGGAAAAGTTCAATACAAGAGAGGCGATATTCTGTAACGTATCGTGTTGCTTAATAGTTAGTCGTCCCTGTTGGTTATGTTATGAGTAAAAATCGAGGAACGCGGCAGAAGCTGAAGTCTATGATGTCCTTGATTTCAAATAATTATTACAATTAATATAATTCACCCTTAATTGAAGATTTCATAAATTGTGCTTGTAAATATTGAAAATATGTGTATATGTAGAATCAGATTTTTATTAATGCTGGAATGCTAGTAACCATTGTCTTACATATATTTGTGGGTATATTTCGTTAGAATATACGTACTACTTTTTTGGTATCAAGAAACAACTCAGACTATACAATATATGAAAATGGCACTTTATTTTATTTAAAAGCAACCATTACAATTCAAAGCAACTACTGCACGATATGGAACAAAACAATAAGTCAGCTAGCCTTAGTGTGGTTACCAAAGGAATGCCCATCACCCCTTATATCAAAAATGCGTAAGGTAGCGTAAGTGGGCAAGTAGTAGGAGGGTATATTACATTCAAAATCTCCGATGCTTCCAGATGTTTTAAAAGATTACTGCCGAATGAGAAAAGGGACGTGATCTCTAAAGCCAAAGGACCAATCGTTGAATAGCGTAATTACATCTATCATCGGTGCATTATACTGTAATATCAGATATTTTCGTGGGGCAAAGTTTCGTGGTTTTCCCAAAAACTATCATTTCTTTGGTACAAGAATTCCTGGATAACGAGTACCCACTCAAACGGATAATAGATTTGTACCAAACTTGTTATTACTTATAGACCTATGAATTTATGAATGAAGATGACAAACGACGTAAACGGAATTAAAAAAAAAGGCTCACGAAAATGAGTGATTTCACAGTAATTAATAACAGTTAGTTTATCTCTATGGCGTCACGACCAAAACTCGAGCAAAGTACTTAGATGTCTTTGAATTAAATGATACATGTAACACACTCCTTGTTCTGTTTAAGGTGACTTACCCTGGTGGATTGATGGATACAAAACAGCAAGTGGAGAAATGAAGTGGTCCACGGGAGAGCTTATGACACAAGTGAGTGCCACACAACCAAATGAAAATTGTGTTGTACTCATCAGCAGGGACGGCCGTTTAGTCGACGCTCAATGCAGCTGGTCATGTCCGTGCGTGTGTGAGATGTGACATCCAAAAGCTGACAGTTATGTTATATCTAAAATGTCTGATTTATCGCGGAGTTTTCATGTTATTTAAAACTTCAACATTGATATTCGTCTGTGAAAACACACCTTGTCGAACAACGCTTAGATTAAGTTGCTTGAAATATTACTACACATTTATTACTACGTCATTACTACGTCCCGTTTGTGTGTGTTATGCCATAGCAGTGTTTTCCGATTGGCATGTTGATCTCAGACGACAGTAAAAGTTTTGAGTCCTCGACTTTCACGATGTGTACACCACCAGGACTGTAGACAGAGGCAGCCACTGTGTGGTTGTCCACCAGACACACATCACAGGGATCTCCTTCCACTACCAACTCATCCAGGAACTGTCCGTTGTCAGTAAACAGTTTCAGCTTTTTGTTGTTGCTCTCACTTATCAGTATTTGGTCATCCTGAAGAAACAGCACACCACGCGCATTACTAACTACTGAATCCGACGGCGTCTGTATGTAGACTTTTTCAAAACGTTTCGCGCGACGTCCCAACATGAGAGAATAAGTCTGCTTCTCAATAACAACCTTTCCAAAAGCGTTATCTACGAGGTCTGGAACGATTTCATGTTTCATACTGACGGACGTGAAGGACTTGCTTATCTCTGTGAACAAGGCTTTAAACGACTCTACTTCTGCCCGTCCTCTCTGATACAGCACTATCGTCTCAATGTTGTCGTTTTCTTTTACAGCTTTGTTGGACGATTTCATAGTATTAAGCATACTCTTCAGCAGACGTTCACACTGCCGTGATGTGGTCTCGATATTCCTCTTTTCTTCATTAAACAGCCTGGCCAACTCGTCTGTGACGGCCTTTTGAAGTTTATCTAGGCGTCTACCGACTCTTTCGCGTGTATCTTCAACGCTCTGTTCAAAAGTTTCTTGGTTATGTACCATAGTTTTCAGCTGTTCGTCAAATTCCTTGATTAATAATTCCATGGCTTTTTCCCCTTCTTTCAATGCCACTTGGATGACTGCAAATCGCGTTGCTGCTTTTAGTTCATTGTAATATTCTGTCGCTGTTTTTACTTTTTCACAAAGCCTGTGCTCTTTTATTATACATATGTTGCATCCCAGAAGCCTGTGGCTTTCACAAAACAAACTCAACTTTTTGTCGTGCGTGTCACATCGAGGAACAGATTTTTCCTTGTTTTGTTGTATTACTTCAGACATGGTGATATCTCGGATATCACATTCATTGTGCATGCTATCATGATGCTGTGACTTAGGATTTCGCTGTGTTGGTCAGGTTTCCTTTGATCTGGCAGAGTTTACAGTACCGTGGTTCAGACGAATGTTCCTGTAGCTTGATATGTTGTTGGATTACGTCACTAGTCGGGACCTGTGCTGCCCATTTGTCCATAGATTCTGCTCGATTGACTGGCGAGGTCATCCTCCTACAGACCGGACAAGGGAAGGATGTTGCCGACGCCATTTTCTCGGACAATTCCTTGGTGATATAGGTTCCAAGACAATCCTGACAGAAAGAGTGGTGACAGGGTAAGGACTTGGGCTCCTGAAATCGTTCCAAGCAGATTGGACACTCAAGTAAATGCTGGTCCAATTCCGGAGGGAGTCCATCCTCAGCCATGAAGAAAGTCATCTCAGTTTAACTGTATCCTGAAAATATATTAAGGGCATTCTACATGCTGAATTTATTTTAGAGATAAAACCTTGTCCTCTTAACATTATCATGTTGTTTTAATCATTATAATTAAATTCGTTAACTTTTCTGAACCATTGTTTCCTCAATTCATCCACAATAGTAGGCATTACGTTGTCTTATATAGCTGGCCATATAAGATGTTTTTCCCATGATAGAAAGTCATGTAAGATGAATATTTGTCTTACAAGAGACAGGTGTATCCGGAATTTTGCTGGTGTGAGATATTCCTGTCTCACCCTAGGGTTGAAACGGTAATTCCCCAGTCGAAACAATTGCAGACGTCACGTAAACATTTCATTTAGCATGAAACATCAACGTCTTATTATCAATATGACAAGGGCAACAGAAAAAGAATAACTCACTCCATTGTGGTAAGATAGGGGAATCTCAACCCTCGGTAACTATTCTCAAATTACCAAAGACTCGGCAAACCTCGTGTTTAAGTAACTTAAGTATATCCCCCTCGGGTTGTGATTTCCCTATCTCATTCCAAGGCGGTGAAAGTTTCTATTAATCTTATATGGACATAACGCTTAAACGATGAAGTGGCGTCATGCTGCAACAAGTGTGACGTCATTCCAATCTAATTTGCTGTATTTTATTTTCTAGTTCAAGTGCATGTACTTCATCCTCATTTATTGCAATTTTATATATAATTTGAAGTTTATTTAATTTTTGTATAAACCAAACTATGGAGCGCTTTGCTAGAGGTAAAGACCATTTGAAACCGGTTCGGTATAAAAGATGATGCTATTTTTCTACAAAATAAAGTTGCTCACTTGCTACAAGACCGCGGCAACAAGTTTTGTGAGCATTTTTTTTAGGTTTCGAAGTATTTATGTATGTGAAGCACGCCCTGTTTAGAAAAAAAACATTTAAATCAAACAGTGTCAGATGAAATTAATGTTTAGTTTGTGCGTATGTAAACTTTCTTCAAAATACCGGGTAAAACATGGCGCCAATCATCGTAATATCTTTATCAGTTTGATTGGTAATATTTTCATCTGTAAAACTGTTGTTATTAAACTTTAAACAATGAGGTTTCGCAGTGTCATTAAAAACAAGGATGTCAATTCACATATTTCCCTCAAAATAATACTTTGCACGAGATTTCTGCTACCCGGCTTCAATATGTTTCCTCTTATCAAGCTGCGTAAAACCCAAAACAAAATATTCAATACCAGCTTAAACCAAAGACTTACTTTAAGCGGGGAAATGTGAGAATTATTATGCTATCTATTATATCAGAAATAATTATTACAAATTTTAACTGTCAAAATACAAGATCGTTGCCTAACCCCATCTTGTTTGTCCTATCAATCTCATATGAGCTTAACAAAATATGTCAAATACTTTCTGAGAAATGTTGATTATAGAGTTAACCTGTTAAAACCGAACATGCACAATTATAAAACTTGGGAAACCTCCATTTGAAATGTGAAAGTGGACTTATAAATAGGTGTAACGAAAATGAACTAGAAAAAATAATACCTATCTGCCTGGCTGGTACATTATGCATCTATTACTTATTTAGAACTAGCGATAACAAAAATGTTAAGGACGGAGAATGGACGGATTTACCACGGATCACGGATGAAGAACGATTTGAACAGTCTACCATCTGATGATGAAATCCATAGATATTTTAAACGTAGATTATCAATTCGGAAGTTTTGGAACAGCATCAGGGAATTACATCTTATATACACATTCAACATAATAAACACTCGCACTTTATGTAAATTGCATATGATATAAACACATGTGTGTGTGCTGACCACGGACCACGGATGAAGAGCGATTTGAACTGTCTACCATCTGATGATGAAATCATGATTTGATATACGTAGATTATAGATTCGGAAATCTTGGTACAGCATCAGGGAAATGGAGCTAATATATAAAATTAAAAACAAGAAAAGCACTCACACTTTATGTCAATCGTTGAATTGACATTCGTCCGTGTGATTTTTTTTTTAATGATCAGTGTTGCAGGGTTAAACACTATCTCTAAAACATAATATATGATAATAATAACAACAAGTGGCCGAATGGGCCTGCATTGCTCACCTGGTATTAATCTTCCACTCGTAACCGTTAAAGTGATCTAAAATAAAGCTACAGGCCAAATTTTAGTATTTATGACTACAAGTCATTCAAAAGAACCTGTAAAAAGATTTTAAATCATTTGACCCCTGTGACCTTGAAAGTCGAACAAAGTCATTATGCTGCACAAACTGTATAGCACTCAGATCAGCATACAACTTAAAAAAATATCAAAAATATTGGTTGTGGAGAAGTCGTTTTTATTTTTTAACACATTTGCCCCAGTGACCTTTCAAAGTAGGTGAAGGTCATTCATTTAGTATCTCTTCATCGCAGCATGTTACTGGCTAACTATCATTACACTAGCTAGGCTTCTTGGTTATTCAGAAAAAGTTGTTTAAGGGTTTTAAACATATTTGATCCCTGTGACCTTGAATATAAGCAGGGACGTATAGTGAAGGGGATTAGCAACTCCCTCTCTGCCCTATCAATTTTATGACACGTCAATCTAGACTTACCTCCCCCTGATTCCTGGGCAGATAGCGAGCGCCACCTATCTCAATTTTGACAAAGCAAGATGGCGTCGCTACCGCTTCGTTAGATGCAGCAGTTGGTGTGAAAACAAACCAATCTCGATAAGTGTTCTTACGTTGTTTATCCCATTTGTTATAAGCTGACTGTATTACTTTTAATTGATAAAATCTGTGGTTTCATAGTAATTGATGTCTCGTTTTTGGGGTATATTTTTCTATTTTTAAACGCGATGTAACACGAGGTTAAGAGTATTGTGGTTTGCATCGATAGACAAAAATGCGGGATAAAAAAAACCCACATGTATGTGAACCACCTCACTCCAAAAGTATTTGACCGATCTTTTTCAAATTAGCAGCAATAGAAAGCTGAATAAATTGTATAACCACCCAACCCATTTTAATTGCAAATAAAATAATTTAACTTGTGTTTTTTTTTGTGTCAAAAAGACTAAATATCAGCAATATTTTTCACTGGAACGTAAATCATTGCGAAAGTAGTTGGTGACTGCTCACTGTTTTGATTAATTTTATAAACTATCGTTTGTATTTTTTAAAACAATTCATATCAATAAACAGCCGAGTAAATTCTATGTTAAGTAGGCCTGATTTGATTTGCATTATTTGGAACGATAGCGATGTCACAGATGAAATTACTCGTCTGGTAACCGTTATCAAAACACTTGACACCGAAAGCAGGTGCGTGCTTAATTTTAACGCTAGTGCGCAAGCGCAGGCTGATCGAGAGGGGCTCTCGATGACTTCGTGGTTCGGTGAACAAACACAAAAGCGACGTGCTATAGAATCTTGACTGGGGCAGAGTTGCCAATCCCCTCTATATACTGTCCCTGATATAAGTCAAGGTCAGTCATTTGAACAAACTCAGTAGCCCTTCATCGCAGCATGAAAATGGCCAACCATCATTACCCTAGGCCTCTTGGTTATTCAGAAGAGGTTGTTTGGGCAGGTGAGCTAATAATAATAATTCGAGGTTCTTATATACCGCTTTATCACAACCAAGTTTGTAGGTCGTCTCAAAGCGGTTCACAATTATCATCCGTGGTAATATGGCCTTTGCAACTAACTAATATCTTTCTCAACTCTCTGGGGAGCATACAGCCGGTGCTGCCATTTTGACACTCATAGCTAGCATTCTACAATTCTAGCACTGCCCAACCACGTCCTCATTTACAGCTGAGTAGACTGGAACAAGCAGAGTAAAGTATATTCCTCAAGGATACAACACAGTGCCGTGCCGTGCCGTGACTCAAACCCGCAACCATTCGGTCTCGAGTCCGACGTTCTACCACTAGACTAGCGTGCCTCCAAATTATTATTACTTCATTATTGATTTATATCTATTTGATTTAGATGTTCTTGTCTGTGTTGAATTGACTTGTTAGTTCACATTATTTGGTAATGTTGAGCAAATATCTCGTCGCCAAAAACATGCCGGAATTCGAACTGCGTCAAAAGTATGGCGGCTTTCTAACAACAAGAGGCCCAATGGGCCAGAATCGCTCACCTGGTATTAATCTCAAACTTGTAATATTAAAAGTGGACTGAAATACAGATACAGGCAAAATATCAGTGTTCGATTCATAAGAACCTATTAAAAGATTTAAACATCCCAGGACACTTCTCGCAAAATATCATTACCCTGGACCTTTTGATAATTGAGAACAAGTCATATAAAGATTTAAACATATTTGATCCCTGTGGCCTTGAATATTAGTGAAGGTCACTCATTTGAACACACTATGCTACTGACAAAATATCATCATCCTTGGCTTTTTGGTTATTGAGAAGAAGTTGTTTAAAGGTTTTAAACATATTTGACCCCTGTGATCTTGAAAATAGGTAAATGTCACTCATTTGAACAAACTTGGTAGCCCTTCATCCCTGAATGCTACTGACACAATAGCATCATCACAGGCCTTTTGGCTATTGAGTAGAGGTTTGTACAAAGGTATTAAACATGTTTGACCACTGTGACATTGAATGTATGTCAAGGTCATTCGTTTGAACAAACTTGGTAACACTTCATCTGAGCATGTAACTTGCTAAATATCAGTATCCTAGGCCTCTCGGATATTCAGGAGAAGTTGTGTTAAGGTTTTAAACATATTTGACCCCTGTGACCTTAAATATATGTCAATGTCATTCGTTAAAACAAATGTTGTAACCCTTTATCGCAGCATGTTAATGGCCAAATATCATCACCCTAGACCTTTTGGTTAGTGAGAAGAAGTCGTTTAAAGTTTTTAAACATGTTTGACCCCTGTGAGCTAGAAATTAGGCGAAGGTCATCTGTTTGAATAAACTTGGTGGCCTTTACCCCAGCATGCTACTGGCCAAATATCATCATCCTAGGCCTTTTTGTTATTGAGAAGATGTTGTTTAAAAGTTTTAAACATGTTTGACCCCTGTGACCTAGAATCTAGGCGAAGGTCATCTGTTTGACATTTAAAAAAACTTAAATTACGTATCTGGGCTGAAATCTTTGCTAGCTGTCAAGCAGTTCTACTAATCTCCTAATATGTAATGCACTACAAACGTCAGTGGATTTGTTCATTGATTTATTTATCTTTATATACGCATAGACCTTTCCCTCTGTTTCAACAGTAGTTAAGACTGTTTGGATTTCCATCTTTTTGACCCCTAACGTCACCTATGAGTTACAGAAGGACGAAACAGCTTTATTAATAATTAAGCTGTTTCTTCCTTCTGTAACTGTAAAGGAAGGTTTTTGGCGGGTAGGGGGTTCTCAGATATATGTTCTTCTGTATTCATATCAGTCTACATGAGAACATATAGAAATAATTCTTTAACGATAGTTAGTCTCCATCAAGCAAAGTACGAGTCAAAAATTACAAAAACAATGGCTACTTTCGGTTCGTATATATCTACTACAGCGAAATTGCGAAAGTACAACTGCACTACAGTAAAGTAAATCAGAGCTTTATGCAGATTATTTGTATAAATTAATCGATGTTGATTCAGGTATCAACACTACAACGACACATTATACTCACCTTGTTAACTTAAATTTAGAGAAACTCGCTCATAGGTCTGTCAAATCTGGACACATTACGCTTTGTACCGTTTAGTCTCGTTCAACCAGACTCTTGTTGTCTGCGCAAGCTACGAGAGAATTGCAAGTGACCAAGCGTCTGGTTGATAGAGACTATTTCCGTTACGCCTCAACCACGGATGTTTTCTAAACACTGACTCGAAACTGAGGTGTAAGAAATTTCCGGATTTAATATTATGTCACGGTTTGTTCAAGTCATTGCATTTGTTACAGTATGCATTTTGACGATCTATGTAATATTACTACAAAACATTTTTATTTCTTTGTTTATTATAAAATGATCATAATGTAGCTTACATTTGCACAAATTTCCTACAACAGTTCAATGTGTTTAATCAGGGATGTGTAGTGGACTACACATCCCTGGTTTAATTAATACACCTCATTAATTAAAATGGATGCTGCTAAATTATTTCAAAGTTATTTGCATTCCAGTAGTTTATTGATGATAAATGCAATTGTACATCTTTTTATTTCTTTTAAACGTATTTAACCACGAATTTTAGCTACTGTATTTTTTTTCTTTTTTTCTAATTTGGTATTTCACTACCAATGTGCGTATTTTTATATTTATTATAAGTCTTATACTAAAACAACAAGTATCTTCTTTTAACATTATCGCTGGATTTTCATTTCGTATATATAATCATGTATGGGCAATACATGTAAGTCTTACAAAATATAGAAATCAGAATGCAACAAATTTACAAGAATGTCGAGAATATTTATTTTCGCCAAAATATGCAACTATACGTTTTTACTATTTTAAACTTCAACTTCTAACTTTCTGTTATTTCTCTCATATTTTGAAAACTAAAACCACCTGTCTATAAAACTTTACTCGTAGTTCACTTTTTGATGTAATTATCAATTGTTCACAGTTCAAATTGAAAAGGTGAAATTATGTACCGCACGATAACAGGGTAACGGACAAATGTGTATTGTATTTCTGTACGTGTATAGTACATGTACGTGTGGTATTTCCGCTCAAAATACACCTTCATCACATTTACAATGCAACCACATAAAACTAATGGATATCCTACGGCTTAGTGCATTATGTCTTGCGCATCAATTCTGTCTTTGCGTATTGCAGAGTTATCTTCTCTTCGGAGCAGGTATTGATTGTTACGTCACTTGTTTGTGAGAGTAACGTCATCAATTTTTGAGAAAACGACGTAACTTTCTCACCCAAACCAATGACGTAGCAATCAATACCTGCTCCCAAGAGAAGATAACTCTGCAATACGCAAAGACGGAATAGTGTTCGTATGTGAAGGAAGTGAGGTAACTCATTTGACCTGTCAGTCTTGTCCAGAATAAGTATGTTAACGTTCTTCTTTTCAAGACAGAAGACATGTAGGAAGTCTTCAGTTACATGTACCAAGAAACTAATTATATTTCACATTTGCAGAAAAGATGAAATAAAGCCATATAAAAACATAAAGCAACTTTATATTTTTTCTTTATATATAGTTTGTGTAATTTTCAATTACCATTGCATGGAAACCGTTGACACATAGCGAGAATGTTTCCTGTTAATCACCAAGGCCAATTGAACGAAGATCTTACAAAACAACAAACATATCTACAGGATGAAGCTGCAAATGTGAAATAAATTTAGTTTCCAGGTACATGTAACTGACGCAGTTGCTAACGAATATAATCTATGGCAATTGTGCGCATTAGCGCTCCATAAAGAATATGTTTGTTGCCAACTGCGTTTATACTACCATATACGCCATCAAAATGAAGATCAATCCTTATATTTACAACATAAATAATGCATAAACGCTACATTGCGCAGAAAAATGTCATAGTCGAAGTGGGTTGTCGCTATGGTAACTAAGGTAACCGTGGTTGCTAAGACAATATAGTACCAGGCAGTGAATCTACATCGATATGTCAGTAAATATAGAAAATAAGCAGTGAATAACTCTATTTTTTTGCTTTCATGGTTTTTAAATGTTAAATTAAGCAATGTGAGAAGCCCTTCGAACTTTATATTAATTTACAACGGTCGTCATGTACGCGCAGTGGCACACTGCTCATGGAGTGATGCGGTCAGAACGAAGCCGCCATTGTTGACGTTACTGTCAAAGAAATCTATGGAATGAGAAGTTTGTTAGCATTATTTTGTTGTATCATTAGACATAATGGATCCCGAATGATTTAAGCATTTGTTGTCATTGGACTGTTATCTCGTATTTGAAAAATGTATCAATCCGCCGAGCCTTTTGTCACTGCGTATACGCTAATTAATACGCAGACGGAGTGAACTAAGCTGAAGAAGGGAGACCTGAAATATAGTCCAATACATAACGTATTTATTTAAATGATACATGTTCCAAAAAAAATGACACATCCCCCTCCCCGCCCCCTCCAAAACAAATTCATTACTGTATATATATACATGTAGGTCCTCACTACGTACTGTAGGACTTCATTTGCGTATCCTGGTTGAAACCACAGGGACCTGATAATTGACAAATTGAGGTTGACGTCAGCCACGTGCCGAAACTCGCGGCGTGATTGGCTGGAAGTGTAGCCATTTTTCGTTAAACCAACCAACACTGCTTGTTCCAGCGCGCGCTGACGAACGCGTCAACCTCATTAATATTTTTAAAAAGTGGCAGGCTGACTGCGAACAACTTTGAAACTCTGAAATGGCGTAGGTTTTTGGAGGAAACGGAGTTCGTGTCTTGCGGAAGGAGAATAGAATCTTAGAAACTACATATATGACTTGACATTGTTTTAGAAAGAAATAACGCAAACTAGCAATGGTCAGCATTTTAGCTTCGGTCATTTGGAACCCTCAACTTACACGTGTCGAACATTCCGGAGGTCAGCCTCGGATCAGATATGTGCATGTCGTTTTATTTACACGTGTAACCGGTTCAACCGTTTCAGCCGGATACGCACATGTACCCCAGATAAGATAAGATAAGATGCTATCTAGGTGCTATCTAGTTTGGAAAGAAATTCATTCAGAACGACCCTTGACTCTTAAATATTCCAAAGATATGCCATGTTCTGCTTAATACTTTTTTCATCTACAAATTTAAGCCAAAACCGGTACTACACCTTTTTCGCGATTATATTATATTTGACTATATTTCTGGTTCTATTTACAAAACCACGAGCCGGAAATATTAACTTGTTATCAAAATGAAAAAATAATGATATATATTTAGGAAAAGTAATAAAAAAAATACTAGGATCGGTACTATGGCATGAAATACATCTTTATTTCACTAATAACTGTCCCGATTTGGGTACCGTTGTGACCTACAAATGTAGGAGAAATAGACAATGCGACTTACAAAATGTATCATCATAAAATTAAGATAACTACAGTGTTTCAGTTGATAATCGAACTATTTTGTATACACTACAGACATATAAAGCCATAATATGAAGTAAACGTGTCCTGTTTGTAGAGGGATGGCTACGCCTGTCAATCAAGCGGAAACCAAGGAAAACTGGGCTAAACAGTTTCCAACTAATGGTGTGATCCAAGAACTGATCAAGCTTAAGGAACAGTCGTCTGGACCACTGTACTGCACTCCTTGTCAAACAAAAGCAAATCCGTCCAATCCTGCCAAGTTCTGGTGTAAAAACATTGAATCCGGTTTCTGTGATACTTGTAAAGTTGATCACCACGATATCATACATATTAAATGTGATATTTTAGATGTGTACAGGGGGGACAGCAATAGACCAAAACAGTACTCGGTTGTGCCTCACTGTGACAAACATGACGAGAATATGGTTTGGTACTGTGAGGAACACAGACTGCTCGGTTGTAACATTTGTGTCTTCAAAGACCACAGACGGTGTGATAACGTGACATCAGTGAAAGAGTACTTTCAGAAGCTAAAATCAGGACCACAACTGACAGATATACAGGCAGCACTGAAGAAAGGAGCAGAGATCATGAACTCTTTAGTGAAGGACTTTGACGAACAGCTACAAGTCATGGTAAAGAACCAAGAAATCGCTCTCCAGAGTATTACAGATCTACGCCAAAGGATCGACAAACGGCTTGACGAGCTTCAGAAGAACTGCACTGACAGGTTAATCACGCTGTTCAAAGACGAAAAGAGGAAATTAGACGACTCCTTAAGGCAATGCGAATGTCTAAAGAACAGTATGCTTAATACACTGAAGTCGTCGATTAAAGCTACAGAGGGAAACAACATTATGGAGACGGTATTGTTGTATCAGAGAGGAGAGGTAGAGGAAGAGTCGTGCAAAGAACTAGCGAAGGAGATTAGCAAGACATATACATCCGTCAGCATTAAACATGAGATCGGTCCAGACCCGTTCACCTCTGGCGATAACGCGATGGGAAAAATTATCAACCACGATGTTTTCCTGATGAATTTGATTTAGCAACACCACCAATGTTGGGACGTCGTGTGAAAAAGATAGGCAAGTTCAACATAAAGACCCCATCAGATAAACGTGAATGTTGTGCGCGTGGTGTGGTATATCTCTCGGAAGACGGCATCGTGATAAGCGACAGCCATAACAAGAAGCTGAAACTGTTTACTGACAACGGACAGTACCTTGATGAGTTGGTAATGGAAGGATATCCCTGTGATATGTGTCTGGTGGACAACCACACAGTGGCCGTCGCAGTCTACAGTCCTGGTAGTGTCTGTGTCGTTGAAGTCGAAGACTCAAAACTCTCTCTATCGTCTGGGATTGAAATGCCAAATGATAAAAACTGCTATGGTATAATGCATACTGATGGTAGGTTTGTTGTGAGTACGGAAAGAGGAGATATATACACTGTGACACCAGATAATATAGACTTTATAAACGGGTACAGGAAAGCATGCTATTCCATAGCACAAGATCCACTTACTAAAGACACTCTTATCAGTGTCGCAAACGAAACCGAGGGAGAATGTGCAGTATCAAGACTTTCCGATAACCATCAGTACGTGAACACTGAACTGACGGTTGGTATCGTGTGGCATGCGGCGGGATTAGACACTGATACAGAGGGAAACATCTACGTGTGTGGTAGGGATTCACACAACGTCGTACAGATGTCTGGGGACGGAACACACGTCAGAGAGCTGCTGACGGCATCAGACGGAATAGTCAATCCATGGGGACTAGCTGTTCGTGATGAGACGATGTTGATTACAACTAATATTGGTTGTGATGTCCGTGTGTTTAAACTCTACTAAACTACGTCTCTAATCGAACATCTGTACAGAAGGACACCTTATAAATATGCCGATCTTTTGACAAGTATATGTACATATCTACACTTTGACACCTTTTTTAAAGGAAAGGCTTATTTTTGATGTGTATGCTTACCATAACTATTGAAAGGAAACTCTGAATTGCATAAATGGACGATTATTTTAACGTGAATGGCTCATGTACATGTACGAAAATGTAGTGATTCAATACAAAACCCATATCAATGAAAATTTAAATAAAAACAAAATCATTCAGCTTAAATTTGATTCACAACTTACAAATGTATATGCAAAATGTTTCCTTTGCTTGATGTTTTCGGTGCTTCTGTATTAGGCAGTGCCTGTTTGTTGTGATACAAAAGGGCCTGTTTCCAGTAATGTTAATTCTCCATAGGAGCCTGCCCCCGTATAATTTCTTATCTAGCTCAACTACTGTTTTTTTCTTTTCCGAAGAATAATTTTACACCTTTCCGACACCCAGATTTCATAATTTCAGTGAAAATGTATTTTTATAAAGTTGTCAATTTCAGCATCAAAGACATAAGTTCGTAAATAAAAGAAGGTTATCTCGAAATTGTAATTCGCAACATAGTATAAATTTCTTTTGATAAATATTTCCAAAACATCGTGTTTATTCATAAAACAAAAAAAAAAATATTCTCGGATGAAAATGCACTTGCAGAGACACAATTATGAAGAAAAATGCCATAAAATTGCAATTTTCTCCCGTTATATAGTTTTGGATGCAAATTTCCATCAGAAAATCGGATAGAGCTTTACTTGTTTCATATGTGTACCAAAAATCAGCTAATTCCATGTGGTGGAACGTTCTCATATCGCCGCCTGAATGTGGTTGTAAATTGAAAGAAAAGGGGAAATGAGTAACAACCTTGTCTGAAACCCTATTATATAGCTTATTATATACAAACTTTTATATTGAATATCAGAGCGGATATTTTCATGACAGTTTTATGATGTGTAACGACTAAATAAACAGTATCGATATAAAGATTTACACTGAGGACACCCTGATACATGAATACTGTTCTATCTCAAGTTGTCCTCTTCTGAATTTTCTGATCGTGTGGCCTTGTACATTTATCCGTATCTTCTTGTCTTTGTCTATACGTTTACGGAATCATTGACTCGACGCTAGCTATTCTTGTCTCACTTTCCTTGTTTTATTGTCCCATCTCCAAAGCGTTGTGGCTCTGTCAGGGTTGGGACCCTGACTTGTCTCACTTTCTTTGTGCCTGCCGACCACGCCACATCGAATAGATAGATTATCCATATGAAATACTTTATTTTGTTCTAAGTAATCAATCAATTCTGCGCTTCTTGGAGGTATTGAATGTGATTTATTATATTGTCTTGTTATTTTGTGTAATTAGTTGTTCGTTATTTATCACACATTTTCGCATAATTGTACCAAACTACTAAGTATTAGCTGTTTACAGCAATCATCGGTGGCTTGCTATTTTGTTACTTTATCGACGCTTCATAAACCAATCGTTATTGTTTCAAGATGGAGGGTAAATGTGTTGGAGAAGGGTGTCAAGTATACTTCAAGAAACGTAGTGGCAATAAGAACAGAAGTGCACGCAATGTAAATAGTCCACAATATAAATGGCTCCTAGATACGCTGGTGCAACAAGGATTGATGTCAGCAAAGGAACAAGCACTTATTTGCCAGAAGTGCTACATGAAGTATCTTCGGAACAAAAATCAGCCTGAACCTGAACCCGAGCAGAACCAGGAAATAGAGGAAGAAGACGACTCCCCGTCCCATATCCTGCCGTTGCTGACCCTTCATGATCTTTTGAATGGATCATCTTCACACAAAAAATGCTGTCTCTGTCTTGTTACCTTTGCAAGAAATGGAACAAAATCATCAGTCTTACCAAAACGTGCAAGACATCACCTGATCTATTCACACAAACTGTGGTGTCCCACCTCATCCCGCGTCTGCTCCATTCACCTTATTGGTAACGACTTAGATCCGTCTACAGAGGTTGTCCTTGATGGTAGAGGTTCCTTGGAATCTCAGTTACCATCAAAATCGTCCGAAATCATTAATGACCTCCTAGAGGTGTCGCACGTCCTTTCACAGAACCAGTCTGCGTTTACAATAAGCTTTTCTTCTCTTGATGACTCGGCATGCATGGCCTGGACAGGTTGGTCCAAAGATCAGTTCCTCGAAATCCACTCGCACTGTTCCCCATATCTTTCATCTGGTATATATACCAAGACTACACACGATGCTCTATTACTGTTCTGGGTAAAACTGAAAACCGACATTTCCTGGAGTCAGTGTTCTTCTCTTTTTGGAATTTCCAAGTCAAGTGTGTCCAAAACTTTCCACTCCATAGTACAGGCATTAGACACATCGATAGTCCCACAATTTCTAGGTCCGGATCACTTGACAAGAGAACAGTTGCTCGGGCACAATACTGTCTTTTCAGAAGCATTTTTTGGAGATAAAGCCACTGCCATATTAGATGGCACCTATATTTATATCCAGAAAAGCTCCGACCACAAGCTCCAGAGAATGTCCTACTGTGGCCAGAAGAAGAGAAACTATCTCAAATTCATGAGCATCGCCTTACCAGATGGCTACATTCTGGACACAGTAGGACCATTCACTGGCAGCGAAAATGATGCTACAATTACAAAAAAAGTCATGGACAAGCTAGTTACTTGGCTACAACCAGACGACAACGTTGTCGTTGACCGAGGTTTTAGAGATGTCCTACCAGTTCTCGAAGCCTCTGGCCTCAATGCTAGCATGCCGTCATACCTGAAACCCGGTCAAAGTCAACATTCTGACGTCCAAGCAAATCTTGACAGAACTATCACCAAATCGAGGTGGATTGTGGAATCCTATCATGGTCGTCTGAAACACTGGACGTTCTTCCGAACGCAATTGGTGTCTAACAGCTTTATCAATGTCATCGAGGCTTTGCTTCGAACCGTCACAGCCTGTCTGAATGGTATTAGAGGACCGATCTACCAGAGATCTCCAGAGAGAGATGCCAAAGATAGGCTAATGGCTGAACGTATGAAGGACCGTTTGACAACACCGAATGGTTTAGCTCAGAGAGTCAAGACAGATCCGGATCTATCTAGACGGGCAAGGTCCGAGTTTGTCAAGATGGATGCATCTTCCGTACTGTTTCCCCGTCTCGATCTTGATTACTTGAGAACCATTACGTGTGGAACGTATCAGATATCTCTGGCTCCTGGTTACATCGCCGAACATTTAAGTGATGACGGAGACTATGAGGTGTGGCTTTACCAGCACTCCCCAGACCTTCTCCGATGTCAAATACATTCTCGACACAAAAGCCAAACGAAATATAACGTTTGGATACGGTTCACCGTTTCACCCGATGTTGAGGCCCCAATAAAGGACTACTACTGCCAGTGCCCAGTTGGAGAGAGAACGATGGGAATGTGTGCGCACATCTCCAGTATCTTGTACTACCTTGGGTATTACAGGACGCTGGAAAACCCTCGACCATTACAACCACAGGTAAAGAAATTCCGACAAAACTTGAAATAGTTTTCCATGCGGCAACGGAGTGCATATGTCGAAAGTATGTTTGGGGCTCGATATGAAAGATCCCCGTTACCATGTGACTAACCAAACTTATAAATATAGGTATTATACAATCGCCCGTAGCTATGAACACTCCCGTAAATGCGAAAACCAACCAAAATCATAAGGAACACGTTTTGTTTGTTGTTCTGTCTATTTGTCAGCCAATGTCTTCAACCACGGGGACTTGTGAAGTAGCCATCTTGGATTTTTTTTATGAAAAAGTGTTTCTCTCACTTTTTTTCATATCTGTGTACATATTCTCAACATACCGAGCAAATACTCTCGTTTTTTTGTTAATTATCTAAAGAAAGTCGAAAATCGGCAATTCAACCATAGGCTAATTCAACCCAACATTTGAAAATGTTCCACCACTTACATTTTGATGATTTTTCCTCTCATCAATAGCATATTACGTACTGTTTAATAGGATAAAAATTGGTTTGCATCCAACGCCCATAAAAGGGTGTATTCTCTAAAAAACACAGTTTTTGTGTCTAAAATGTTATCATCGAAAATGGCATTTTTGAGATTGTTTCTTCCATAAAACAGCCAAATGGCGCGATGGAAACATGATTTTTTGTCACAATCATGCCATGAATGTATTCTTTACGGTGACCATCATTTGATTAGATTTTCATTAATATTTTACATAACATGCACATTTTATCAACACTTAGACAGCTTCTGAAAGGTACAACTTTGAGGAGCCATAAAAAACAAACCAAGTGACCTAAATCTTTATACTTTATAGATTTGTGACCACAACGGCATGGGCAATGCACCACCAACAGGAAATTTGAATCAGAGAAGGGGCCGTTTTGGAAACCGTTCCTTTGTTATCAAATTAGCATCGGTAAATAAATGAAAATAATTTGAATGATATGTTTCTTTGTTTACCAAGTACAGTGAGCAGCTGAACAACTGAATGTGTCTTTATCAGAGTTATGGTAAAGTGAACTCCATTTGGGTAATAACTACTCAATGATCAATATTGGCTTTCAAAGGCGATGTTGTAGAAAATATATGGATAAAATGATTGAGAATGTTTTGGTACTTATTCTAAGGTCATTGTGCGAAAACTAAACAGAATAAACAAAGTATCATGAAATTGTCATACAACGAAAGGAAATTCACATACTACGCTTCTATTGTCCTAAATGTTTTCTTGGTGTCAAACGTTAGATACAGACGCCGCCATTTTTGTTTTCAAAACTCTTCTGTTCGATACCATTAACGATATATATTTCAATTTTCTGGCAAAGATTCGTCAGCGGCTCTCTGATTGGTTAATTGTAAGGTCGAATGAACGTGACCCATCTATTTGCGGCACATTCAGATGTTTACTTTAATATTCAAAGTACATACGTAATAAACGAACACATATATCACAGACTTCTAATCAAAATAGCGTTGAAAGTAATTGATGAATTGAAAGTTATCGATGGAATTCGGAAGAAACAAGTTTTAATTCCAATGGGGGACGTAATAGATGCCCCTTCACCCCCACCCACTTAACCAACGCTGTTGGGATAAGAAGTAATTGAAATTATCTGAATTTAGACCAATGAGGAGAAATGATATTGTTGTTATTTTGCTCTGGAAGTATACGCCAGTAAAGAAGGTTAGTGGCCAGCTATGATTGAGTCAGTCATTCAAAAACACCCACAGCCTTAAAGAGGAACGTAAGACACATACATTGTACATGAGAATACAGTATACCACTATACAGCTTTGTCGTCCCTCATCGGTGGTGCTCGGGGCCAAAAGGGTGGAATTCCAAATTAGGCTTAACGTTACTGCAACACTCGATAACTAAGAAATTCACCAGCTGAGTCTACCACCTTATATCTTGGAGAGATGAACATGTGATTGCACGTGTATTAAGTAACAGATACAGTATGCCAAAAAAATAATTATTACACTGCTACGTACCATACATATGTTTCTTCCTTTTAGGACTTACCTGTGATGCTAGGGGCAAAAATGATGCAAATCTTAATTGGTCTAAACTAGTTTGAAACAGAAGGGGAGATGCATAAAGCCCCTTAATGCTATGAATTGAAAGCATTAAAGAAGTACTGCGTCCGTTTTCATGAACCTGTTCGCTGTTCAAGCATGAATTATGTGCCCAAGCCTAATTTATTTTTGCAGATATAAATTGATAAAATAATTAAATTTTTTATCGCACCTGACCGAAAGGCAAGTGAGCTTATGTCATGGTGCGGCGTCCGTCGTCCGTCTGTCGTCCGTCAACTTTTCCTTTAAAAACAAATTTCTTCTAAAAAACGAACAGGCATAGAGCCATGCTATTTGACCGAAAGCTTCGTTGGTAGGAGCCCGACAAAGTTTCAGAACGAAAATGACCTTGACCTATTTGCAAGGTCACAGGGGTAAAATGTGTCAAACTCTTCAAACAACTTCTTCTGAAGAACTGAAAGGGTATAGAATCTTTATATTTGGCTGATGGCTTCTTACGATAGAGCCCAACAAAGTTTGAAAATGAAAATGACTTTGACCTACTTTCAAGGTCACAGCGGTCAAATATGTCAAACGCTTCAAACGACTTCTGCTGAAGAACTAAAAGGTATATAATCTTCATATTTGGCTGATGGCTTCCTGCGATAGAGCCCGACAAAGTTTGAGAATGAAAATTACCTTGACCTACTTTCAAGGTCATAGCGGTCAAATATGTCAAAAACTGTTAACGACTTCTTCTGAATAATCGAAAGGCATAAAAATATAATGTTTGGCTGGTGGCTTCGTGGGATTGAGCTCACTAAAGTTTGCAAATTAAAATGACCTCAACCTACTTTAAAGGTCACAGAAGTCAACAACATTTCAAAGGATTTGTTCTAAAGAACCAATAGGAATTATATGCTTGTATGACTAAAGACTCGTTGTTGAGAATTTTTCTTTTTATATTATGTAAATATATATATATATAAATTAAAACATACCTGATCATAACTATAAATATCTTAGATTAAGGAAACAGTTTCTGTAATTATAAAACGAATTTGTAAAAGTATCCTTTAAAATACGTCCTAAATGGCCTTATATCTGTAGATAGGACGTGAAAACCTATACAACCAACCAACCTTAAAATTTCCGGAACGTTTATACCGCAGTTCCGGTTCTTTGCTTATTTTCGTATAGGCAACATCCGTGTTCGGGCGGGAAAAAGGTAGTACCCATTGTGTCATGAAAACACAGATCTGTCTGCGCCTAATTATCATATCTTAAGTTCGCACGGTGAGTAATATGTGTAACAGTGGTGTAAGTATCAGGTTTATCTTCAATTAAACGGACTCTAACTTTGTATTGACAGGAATCAATATTTAAAGCAAAATGAGTCGAATGACATTGACGCACAGGAATGAATGGCTATCTTGTGTAATGGTCACCTGTCATTGGTATGCAGTCGTATGAAATATGATGAAAGACAAAAATGATTAGTTGTTTAAAAAAATAGAAGCAGCGTTTCTACCCTAATGTATACAATATATTTTTCGGTTGGAGTATTTACCGAAATGGAGTTGAACTACCGAAATGGAGGGAAATGGGCTTTAAATTGGCATTATTTCAAGAGAATGGACCCTAATATGCATTCTTTGTCACCAACTGGAGTCATATGTAGAAAATTGGGCGTTTATTTTTTTTTACATCTATTTTAAATTAATTTTTCAAAATAACGCACTCATGGCACGATCTTCGTTACCGAAATGGAGGACAATGGACCTTAAATTGGCATTATTTCGGGAGAATGGACCCATATATGCATTCTTTATAACCCAAAAAAGCTAGATGTAACAGATAGGTAGTTAAATTTGACTGGAAATAATTTGAATTTATCATCTACAGACGCGCAATAGCCGAGATTCTCGGTACGATTTTCCATATCCCTCCATTTCGGTAATGCAACGCCATCAAAATGCTTACAAAATATTGAAATTCGTGATCACTTCTACCCAAAATCAATGCACGTCATAACAAATCATTTGGCAATTGCAACTAATACATTTTCTTTTTCATTTTAAACCTTTAATATTAAAAGTTTATATGATTCTGCCACCCGTGGTAAATCACCGAAGCGGTTAGCGCTACATTGTGGAAGGTGGGCGCCTTTAGCAGATTTTGTTTAAGGTTATTACTATATATGCATTGATTTGTATTTAAATGCAGTATAGCCAACTATATGGCAAGCCAACTTAACATTTATTCAAGGAGCAATGTCGATCTTGTATTTCATCGAATTATATAAGATATCTTATATAGCATATGCGATATCTTATATACTATTTAAGATATCTGATATCGTATATACGATATCTTATATCGTATATAAGATATATCATATATTATATGAGATATCTTATATAGTATATGAGATATCTTATATAATATATAGGATATCTTATATACTATATGAGATATCTTATATAGAAATTAAATGAGATGCTATACAAGATATTTTATATGATAGATAAGATATCTTATATCGTATATAATCTTATATAGCTATATATCTTATATCGCATATAAGATATCTCATTTAATTTTCTATAGAAGATATATCATATAATATATAAGACATCTCATATAGCTATATAAGATATCTTATATAATTGAAATATCGTTGCTATATAAGATATCTGATATAGAATGATATTTCGTGGCATTAAAAACCAGAAACTAATTTCTCCCTCGAGAATCATTCGGAGCACATTCAGGATTGCATTGGGCGCAATGGCGGAGAGGGATGGTACGGATGCTGTATTTTCCCTAGGCCTAGCTCGCCTTGTCTCTCTTATAGCGGCCAAAGCAGAGGCTGCCATTTCCCGCACTCTTGAAGTGGGCTCAGACATAATGGCGGCGACAGGAACACGTGTTGTTACAACAAGCCTACTGTCCCTACGTAGATCCTCGAGATATTCCGGACGGGGAGAGTTCATTTTCGACATTTTGTTAAAATCTCGTTCCTATATAAGATATCTTATTTAGTAACGAGCCTTTAATTGTATAAGATATCTTATATAGCTATATGAGATATCTTATATAGAACATTAAATGAGATATCTTATATATCATATAAGATATCTTATATATCATATAAGATATCTTATATAGCATCTCATTTAATTTCTATATAAGATATCTCATAAAGTATATAAGATATCTCATATAGTATATAAGATATCTCATATAGTATATAAGATATCATATAGTATATAATATATCTCATATACTATGAGATATCTTATATAATTCGATGAAATACAGGATCGGCATTGCTCCTTAAATAAATGTTAAGTTGGCTTGCCATACAACTATCCTAAACGTGTTCATACGTAACTGATTAAACATTTAGAATAAGTTTACAAGGATTATGTGCTTCAAATAACGTCAACTTCATGAATACAATGCATCTGTGAAATAATATTTGCGATGTTTCTCTTAGTTGAAGAGAATACCAACAGCTTCATCTTATAGATATGTTCGTTGCTTTGCACGACATGTGACTTGCCGTTCAATTGTTTTTGATGATAAGCAGGGAAATATTCTCGCGATGTGTCAACGATTTCCATTGAGGGGTAAGTGAAAATTCCACATAGCAAAATTAATGATAAGTGAAAATTATACAAACTTCATGTATATAAAGAAAAACAAATGCTTTACGTTTTTGTATGGATTTATTTCGTCTTTTCAGCAAATGCGAAATAAAGTTAGTTTCGTGGTACATGTAACTGACGACATCCTATATGTACACTGCCTTGAACAGAAGAACATAAACAACAAAGTCTGGACAAGACTAGCATGTCAAACGAGTTACCTGCCTTCCTGTACATACGCAAAATATTGATGCTCCAGACATAATAAACTACACCATAGGAAAATCATTTTTGTTAGAAGTGGTTACACATTAACTGCCAATACGTTGTAATTGTACCAGGAGTCTTAGCTTCACTACCAATGGCCAAGGAAAATAAAGGGCGAGGAGTGTCAAAGATCATTCTTCGTAGATCTGATAAAGGTGACCGCAAATATCCTTCAAATGTAACATGTAGGCTTCCATTGGTCCTTTGTTGGGCATGTTTCATTTTAAAACGATAAAAAATAGTGCATTTAGTCTGGCATCTTGACATTAACATTTTGTTATCTGTGTTTCTAAATACTTGAATAATATAACAAAGATCTTTTACATATTCCATATGAAATTGCGCTACTATCAGAAGGTTCGTCCTGTTCGCTTGTTTTGCATGTTTCTTTCCTGGTTTTACACTTCTCGATCAGAAAATCTCTATTGTTCAATTTTAACCATATTACTTTTTCAATAAAAAGGTCAAACCAGAAGCTAAGTTCAAACGGAGCCTGCCAAATGATTACTCTTACCTTGTGTTATCGACAAACATTATTAACGATTCATCGGCGGGCTTTTTAATCAAGTGAGAACAGTTAACAAGTTTATTATAAGAAGCTATAGATCAAACCATAACGAAAACTTGTTTCCGAGTTTTGTGATAGGCACATAATGCCTGGTGTTTACAGAAAAGAACACTATATACACGTATATACAAAGTCTTCAATATAGATTTTACGTACATTATTCCAACCATTGATACGGTAAACATCAGAACAGTCTATCCTTGATAACATGTCACTCTACTGGAATTTAAATACATAATCATCTTTGAAATCGATTGGTTCCTCTCACGACATACGTTACTTCTCCGCATCCCTTAACATATGTTATAACAAACACTAATGCTCGCGGTTGGCTTTTGGATTGGTTTCATATAAGAAAACATGACCATTCGTTAGGCTGACACCTGTACTTTGAAGAATACAGAGGAGCAACACCCAACTTCAGAGCCTGTGGATTTTACAAGACTCATTTAATCTGATAACAGATATCAGACTAGTCGACTAGTATCATCCGTAATTTGTTTAGTAAAGCGACTTCGATTTTTCTTGGCATATTTCAGGGTTGCACAGAGGATATGTGTACCGAGAGTGGTGTCCTGGATTTGGCGGACGCGGTAGAGTGGTCCTCTGGTTCTTAATAGAGTGGTTCATCGTGAATAATGCCGTAAAATATTACTGGTACGTGAATAGATCTATAGGTAATCGAGACGAGTTGTAGTTAGCTTAATAAAGCTGAAACAAGCGGACGTAGTTAGTCTGATCTGCAGTGAGTACAAACATGTCACCACAAACAGCTACTGCGAATGGGCGCTTTATTCCATCTGATGACGTCAGCAGTTCCCTGACGTGTGTCCCGTCCCCAGACATTTGCACGACGTTGTCCGATGCAAAGCCACACACGTAGATGCTGCCCTCCCTATCAACGATTACTCCTGCAGCTGAACTCACGACACCTCTTTGCATCACATCCTTGCGACGTTTGTCAGCCGCGAGTCTGGACAGCACAGCTTTCCCATCGGTACTGGTGTGGCAGCTGACCAGTATGTCTTCATTTGTTGGGTCATGTGAGAGGAAATAACACTTGCCACTATACTGATGTAACAGCTCAGCGGTGCCGTCCTGTGTTACACTGTACACTTCAGATTCCTCTGTGTCTGTACAAACGACAAATCTTCCGTTGATATGGGTTACGCCCCAGCAGTGTTTACCATCTGGTAAACAGATTTCGGAAGAAAGTGACATTTTTGAGTTTTCGACTTTCACAACATGGATACCACCAGGGCTGCTAACTGTTACAGCCACTGTGTTGTCGTTCACAAAACACATATCAAATGGACTTCCTTGAATGGTCAACTCATCGAGGTACTGTCCTTTATCTGTAAACAGCTTCAGCTTTTCGTTGTTGAGATCACTTACTACTATTTGATTATACGGAAGGTACACAACGCCAACTGCTCTACAATCGTCCTCATCTGATGTAGTTTTTATATCAAACTGTTGTACTTCTCTCACGCGACGCCCGGACATTGGTGAAACTAGGTAACCATGACTCTCAGGAAAACGTCGTGGTGGTTTCTCAATGACGATATTCCCCATTGCGCCATTACCAAATGTTACAAGTTCGGGTTCGGTCTGATGGTGAATACTGACGGACGCGAAAGATTCGTTCATCTCCATGACCAGGGTCTTACACGACTCCACTTCAGCCTGTCCTCTCTGATACAACACTATCGTTTCAGTGTTATCGTTTCCCTCTGTAGCTTTAATGGACGACTTCAGTGTATTTAGCATACTGTTCTTTAGACGTTCGCATTGCCGTAGGGAGTCGTCTAATTTCCTCTTTTCGTATTTGGACAATGCGATCAACTTGTCTGTGCAGTCCTTCTGAAGCTCGTCAAGTCGTTTGTCGATCCTTTGGCGTAGATCTGTAATACTCTGGAGAGCGATATCTTGGTTCTTTAACATGACTTGGAGCTGTTCGTCGAAGTCCTTCACTAAAGAGTGCATGACATCTGCACCTTTCTGTAGTGCTGCCTGCATATCTGTCAGTTGAGATCCTGATTTTAGCTTCTGAATGTATTTCGTCGCAGTTGTGACTGCTTCACAACGTCTATGGTCTTCTAAAACG
Organism: Mizuhopecten yessoensis; assembly: GCF_002113885.1. Lineage (NCBI taxonomy): Eukaryota > Metazoa > Mollusca > Bivalvia > Pectinida > Pectinidae > Mizuhopecten > Mizuhopecten yessoensis. The sequence goes on from NW_018406873.1 coordinate 63,014, forward strand.
CATATGCTACAGCCCAGAAGTTTGTGATCTTCACAGTACCAAACCATATTATCGTCGTGTTGGTCACAGTGAGGAACAGATGTGTTCTGTTTTAGTCTATGTCTGCCGTGCCTGTTAATATCTAAAATATCACATTCAATATGTATGATATCATGGTGATCCACTTTACAAGTCTCACAAAAACCGGATTCCATTTTCTTACACCAGAACTTGGCAGGATTGGACAGATTTCCTTTTGTTTGACAAGGTGTACAGTACAGTGGTCCAGACGACTGTTCCTTAAGCTTGATCAGTTCTTGGATCACACCATTAGTTGGGAACTGTTTAGTCCAGTTTTCCTTGGTTTCCGCTTGATTGACAGGCGTGGCCATCCCTCTACAAACTGGACACGGAAAGGATGTCCCAGACGCCATCTTACCAGACAACTCTTTAATGATGTAGGTCCCGAGACAATCCTGACAGAAGCAGTGGAGACATGGTAAGGACTTCGGTTGCCGAAGTCGCTCAAGACAGATTGGACACTCTAGTAAGTGTAAGTCTAGTTCCGGACAGGGTCCGCCTTCAGCCATTATGAGGTTCAGCTTGGTTCAACTTTAACCTGGAAATGTAGATAAGCACGTGATTATTCGATTTATATATTACTGATTGTCTCCCTATCTAAAGAATGTTTATGTAAATTACAGTTTTATGTACGGTGCAAGTGTTATACATTGTGTTCTGCGAGATGATCTGAAACAGTATTCTTTGACAAATGTAATTTATGCCATAGTTGTAAATTACCGTTGTCATTCCAAAGTATCATCTTGTATACTTAATAAGTAATAAAGCTCGATTTCATAAAACGATGTCACCAATTATTTTTTTTAATGTAAACATGACCAAAACTTAAAATAATATTAAGAGTCAAAATAACAAGAGGCCCAGAGGGCCTGTATCGCTTACCTGTTTCTTTTGTTACATGAAACTGACATATAGGTAACTTTAGACGAAATTTGGAAACTAGAACACAAGACATTTTAACATCTCTTAAATAGTTCTTAAGATATTGTTGTTTCAAATTTGAAATTTTAATTTGTTGACTCCGGCTAGCACTTAAAGGTGATATTTGACCTTATTACTATGATAAAGAAAACTATTCAAAGCTGGTCTACATAATATACCCAGTATCATGACTCAAGACCAAATGCTTCTTAGGATATTATTGTTTAAAGATTTTAACATATTATACCCCTTTGACCTTGAAAGTAAGCCAAGGTCATTTTAATGAGGAAACTTTATAGCGATACATCCCAGGTACCTACTGGCCAAATATTATGACCCTGGGCCTTATGGAACTACCAATGTTGACGTTTGAACCCCGACTAGCACTTAAAGTTGACCTTTGACCTCATTAATGTGATCAAGAAAATGATTTGTACTGCTTGTATTCATAACATACTCAAGTATCATGACTCTAGTCCAAATGGTTCTGAAGATTTTGTTGTATGCATTTTTTAACATATTTGACCCCTGTGACCTTGAAAGTAGGTCAAAGTCATTTTAATGAGGAAACTTTATAGCACTCCATCCCAGGTACCAAATGGCCGAATATCATGAACCTGGGTCTTATGGAACTTGAGAAGAAGATTGTCAAGTCTTTTAACCCATGTTGTTGTTTGACTCAGGCTAGCACTTAAAGTTGATATTTGAACTCATTACTGTAATAAAGAAAAAGATTTCCATTGCTGGTCTACATAACATTCTCAATTATCATGACTCTAGTGTAAATGGTTCTAAGGATATTTTTGTTTGAAGTTTTTATCATATTTGAATGCTGTGACTTTGAAAGTAAGTCAAGGTCATTTTAATAAGGAAACTTTATAGCACTTCATACCAGGTACCTACTGGCCAAATACCATGACCCTATGTCCTCCAGTTCTTCAGAAGAAGTCGTTAAAAGAAAAAGTTGAAAAACGGACGACGGACAACGCAATACGACATAAGCTCACATCGCCCTTTGGACCAAAAAATAAAAACAGCAAGTAATTTAAAAAATACTGTCAATCAGGCATCTTCTAAACAACACTTGTTGTCGATATTGCATGATATCTATCAAATATTATTTACATGGTTAGATAATCCATTGCAGAACAATACTCCCGACCAAATTTGGTCAGAATCTATTTCGACGTTCTTGACAAAAGACAAGCTGACGATGGATGGACAGATTGACCAATGAATGGTGGACTAAGGACGCATCTCTAAAGGACCAAAAGAGTTTACATAGGCCCATTGGGCCAACATCACTCACGTGGTATTATTGTCACACCCGTGACCTTAAAAGTGGAATAGCATAAACATACAGGCAAATATCATAACTATATCAAAATAATTCAAGGTAATCAAGATTACAAATATACATAATAGCCTTTCATCCTTACCACATATCATCAGAGGTTATTTGAAGGTTTATACACTTTTGACAATGTGATCTTGATAGTGGGTCAAAGTCATTCATATGAACAGACATGATAGTTCTTCATCTGAGAATGTTATTGTCGAATAGCAACATCCTTATAATGCCTTTTGGATACAAGAAGAAGTCATTTAAATGCTTCAACACGTCTGACCCCTGTGACCTCGAAAATAGGTGAAGTGTCATTTATTTGATCAAACATTATATCTCTTGATTGGAACATGTATCTGATTAAATATTACCACGCTAGACCTTTTGCTTATCCAGAAGGAGTCATTTGAATGTATTCAATGTATTTGAACCCTGTGACCTTAATAATGAAGGTAAGTCAATTAATATAGCATAGGAGCTCTTTATCTTATCATGTTACGCTTAAAGAGGAATGTTGGTTATTTGCAAAACACCTTTGAAATGTTTTAAACACATTTGAACCCTGTGACCCCTGTGACCCCTTAATAAGGGTGAAGGTCATTGATGTTAACACCCTTGGTAGCTCTCCATCTTAGCCAGCTACTGGCCTAATATCATCACTCTTGACATTTTGGTTATTAAGAAAAAGTCATAAATTAGTTATGTAAATAGTTGACGCCTGACAGATAGACAGATGAGATTAGGTTTAAACATGTGAGTATGGTGCTGTTGAGACATAATGTATAGCTTGAAACTCGAAGAAAAAAAAGCCCTATCTAATAATAGCTAGAGTTATTAAGCGGAAACTGCAGATAATGACTCTGCCAAATGAATCCGATTAAAGTTGTTGTCAAACTTGGCCGAGCCCTTAATGCGTTAAACCCTGTTACTAAGTTTGAAGAAAATCGGTTAACATTTGTTATTGCACGGAAATNTTAGGTACCCCAAAAAGTGTACCTCAAATGTACCTTTTTCTCCCCTGGGCAAGCCCTTAAGGCATTAAACCCTGTGACCAAGTTTGAAGAAAATCGGTTAACATTTGTTGTAGTTATTGCACGGAAACGAAGCGCAACAGACAGACAAACCCAAATTAATATCATCCAATATAATATAGGAGCCAAAAGGGGTTTTTGGGTAGGTGACCAATAATATATTTATTTTCATATAATTTCAAAAAAAATAAAACTGTCACCTATGGGCTAAATAATATCCCCTGTATTCCGGCTGCTTGTTGCCTTGAAGGGGCTAAGTAAACAAGGGAAAAAATATATAGAAATTGATGTCAATGTAGCTTGCATCAATGCTTCATTTACTCCAAGGTATGTGTATACAAAATACCTACCATTTCTGTGATAAATAGCCATTGCAGTAACATAATGCATCCGTGACCTTTAATCACATGATCTTAGAAGTTTGTCATAAAATAGCCTGCATTATTGGCTACAATACTCTAATGTATATGTGTATACAAAACACTTACTTTTTACGAGATAATTAGTCATGTCAGTAACTATATTCTTTCGTGACCCTTACCCAACAACGTCAGAAGCTATCAGTAGAGTAGATTGCATTTGTGCATACAAAGTTCCTACTGTTTCAAAGATATTTAGCCATTTCAGTAAAGTAATTCATTCCTGACCTTTGACCCCATGACCTCAGAAATTAGTCAGATTTTAACTTAGCCATTTCAGTAACGTAATGCACCGTCAACAGAAGTCAAGGGTCATAACTTAATATTGGATCATAATGGCGTTCTGGGAGACACAAGTTCATTTGAGGTTTAACATGTGCAAATCAAAATCCATGCATAAACCTAGGTGGAGTAGGAGGTACAGTTTTTTGTCTACAGACAGACAGACGGACAGACAGACAGACAGACAGAGTGTTTCCAGTATACATCAATGCATATATACACTTTATGAAAACATTTGAAAAGAGACATTCGTCTTGTGAATATTCCTTTTTACAGAAAGGTTTGTCCCATGGTTGAGGAAAAACATTTACCCATGTGTACCGGTAACATTCCGGTAATAGATATTTCCTGGTGTCTATAAATAATGCTGAGATGCCAACAAATATTTCTTCATTGAAATTTTGAAAATTGGCATGTGTGCAATTATCTTCTGATGATGAATACTTTCTGCTAAGGGGATTCAATAAGTTTCAAATCATATTCTTTGGTTTCATAGTGCAGCAAGAAGTTGCAGTTGTCTACACTGGGGGCCTCATTGGAAAACTTGGCTTTCGGTCAGATTACCTGTGTTTACTGCTTCGATTCAAAACCGTCATGTGACGTTATTGGCGCTATTTTTAACAGGGCTTTCCCGAACAATTCAAGTGGTCAAACTGGACATTTGGAAAGGACTATGAATGTAGGGATAACAAAGTAACATAAGTGGAAGTGCATACAACACATTCAATAAAAAAATATGGCTCTTCACGAGACGTCCCTTTAAACACAACCGCATGCACTTATGTATCATAAATTTACAAATAAAAATCGCTTACGCCTGTATATTTACATTCGCTCCCATTGAAGCTGTGTAAACCGTGACTGCGTATACATTACCGTATACGCAGTGAGATTCCTTGGAGACCATTGTTTCCTATTGATGACGTAATTTACATTGTGACGTCATAATGGTAACGTTGGAGATCCATCGCTGCTCGCAGGCTGTAGGCTGTTCATTTGTTTGGATTTACGCACGTTACGGAGGTTTTGTACCAATATAAAAGCAAATGTATTGGAGTTAGCTTTATTCTGAGTGTACCATCATGGTACGAACATATGTAAATATAAGAATTGATCTTCAGTTTAACTGCGTATGCGGTAGTATGAACGCAGTTGGCAACGAACATATTCTTTATGGAGCGCTTAAGCGCTCCATAGAATATGTTCGTTGCCAACTGCATTCATATTACCATATACGCAATCAAAATGAAGGTCAATCCTTAAATATATGCATTGACATGTATAAAAAGAAAGAGAAATGTTTGTGATTTTTTTTATTACAACTCAATGTCTTCAGCCACTTTATTTCCAGACCATGCATATATATTTATTCATGTATACTCTCTTTCCCATTTTCACTGTATTCATGTACATTAACACTTAGTAAGTCATATTAGCCATCACACACAATAAACTGTATGGCAAAACAACTACGTGTACATGTAAAATATGTGTTGGATATGGAACGTTTTGGGATACTTGATAATTATATGTTTTACAGGGATTAAAGCATACTTGTAAATGGACCCTTTTTATGTTGAGATAACTTTTCTTTAATAAGTTCCTTTTGTCTGAAACAGAAGCCGTAGTTATCAGTAGCACGCGCCATTTCTACAGCGTAAGCAAATGACCTTTCCCCCCTGTTTTCAATGCCTGTTCCATTCTATCTGAAGTCGAAAATTAACTAGAATTTTGTTTTTGCGAACAAAAACATATGTCTCCCCTTATTAGCCAATAGAAAAAAATAACAAAGGGCCATATCACTTTATATAGTGGTGCACAAGACCCAATTAAGAATTTGACAATCCTATTTACCCAAGATAAATTAAAACTTCAGCAAGTTTGGTCTACGTAGGTGAAACTAAAACACCGACATGTCAGTAAGGGCCCCGTCTTGTGGCAATATATCCCCCATAATCATCAAGAAGCAATCTGCCCATATAGCTGAACTTGATGTTTGACATTTGGACTTCATTTTGACAATGGCAAGGAAGCAAAATATACATTTTACTATGATTTGAGTCTTGTTTCCTTCCACTTCCATATTTGCTGGGCTAACAGAAATGTAAATACCGGTGCAATACTCATTTGTTAGCTTTGATTTGTTTTATTTCACCTTAAATACTTCCCCCATCAAGAGCCAGGGTCAAAGTAAGAGATCCACTTTGTCTTTGACCTTTGCACCTAAATGACCTTGACTTTTAACCCAGTGACCCTGATCTTTGGTCAGTTAACCCATTCTTCAATTCCGACCAATTTTGCTTCATAATATCATAACAAAATGTTCATCAGTGAAAAATACAAAACTAGACATTGACCTTGAACCTTTGGAACCCGTAACCTTGACCTTTGATTAGTCGACTCTGTGTTAAGTTCTGAACAACTTTGCTTCATAATAACATACAAAAAATGTTCATCAGTAAAAAGATGCAATATCTGACCTTGAAATTGACCCAGTGACATTGACCTAAGTCAGTTGACTCCTTGTTAAATTCCAACCAACTTTGCTTCATAATGTCATAACAAAATGTTCATCAGTGAAAAGATACAAAATTTGACCTCGATCTTTGACCAAGTGACCTTGGCGTTTGGTCAAATGACTCCTTGTTTAATTCTGACCAACATTGCTTCAAAGTTTCATAATAAAATGTTCACCAGTAAAAAGATACTGAATTTGACCTTCACCTTTGACCCAGACCTTTTGTCAACTGACTCCTTGTTTAATTCCGACCAACTTTGCTTCAAAGTGTCATAATAAAATGTTCCCAAGTGAAAAGATACTGAATTTGACCTTAACCTTTGACCCAGTGACCTTGACCTTAAGTCAGTTGACTCTGTGTTAAATTCCAACCAATTTTGCTTCATAATGTCATAACAAATTGTTCATCAGGGAAAAGAAACAAAATTTGACCTTGGCCTTTGGTCAACCGACTCCTTGTTTAATTCCGACCAATTTTGCTTCAAAGTGTTATAACAAAAGGTTCCCCAGTGAAAAGATACTGAATTTGACCTTAACCTTTGACCCAGTGACCTTGACCTTAAGTCAATTGACTCTTTGTTAAATTCCAACCAACTTTGCTTCATAATGTCATAACATAATGTTCATCAGGAAAAAGATACAAAATTTGAACTTGACCTTTGACCCAGTTACCTTGATATTTAGTCAGTTGATACCTTGTTTGATTGTGATGTACGGACGGATGAATTAGTATAGGGCACCTGCATCTTCGATGCGGGCCCTAATAACATGGAAGTTATGCCGTGGACAAACATCGGTATTAAAAATAAACAAAGGGCCATAACTCTGTATATAGTGATGCACGACCTTATTCCAGTGCACTGCACACCTTCTGTGAGTGATGCAGGAATACTTCCAAGCTTGATTAAGATATCTTTAATAGTTTTGAAGTTATGCCATGGACAAACTTCGGTATTAAAAATAAACAAAGGTCCATAACTCTGTATATAGTGGGGGCATAAAATCTGATTTTAGTGTGAGAAATTCCGCCTTCCCAAGATACATCAATATGGTAAGTATGGTCAACGTAGGTGAAATAACATAGAACTTATGCTCTGGACAAACTTCGGCATTAAAATTAAACAAAGGGCCATAACTCTGTATATAATGGGGCACGAGACCTAGTTCCAGTGCACTGCACACTTTCTGTGGGTGATGCAGGTATACTTCAAGTTTGATTAAGATATCTTTAACGGTTAGAAATGTACAGGCCGGACAAGAATTTACTGAAAATGTACACTTATTTGACCTTTGACCTTGAGGTGAAGGTCACAGTGACCTAATTTCAGTGTACTGCACACCTCCTGTGGGTGATGCATGCATACCTAAAGTTTCATCAAGATATCTTTAACGGTTTAAAAGGGGAGACATACTTATTTATTGACAAAAGTTGTTGCATGATCATACATTCTAAGTCAACATCATGTGGAAACATGAACTATTGAAACATTACAATTAAAAAGGTTGAACTGTCATTTTGATAAATTTAAATCTTGCATGTGAATAAAAAAAAATCGTACTTATAATTATACGCAATATAATTAAATCATACCATTTTACTGAACCGGGAATATGATAAATTATGTAAATCTAATTGTGCACATATTTTATTTGACCCCGAGTACCGACAAATCTAGAGGAGAGTATACGACATCACAGTACAACAGTTATCCCTTGGAGGGCCCCATAGTAAAGTCAAACTAACCAGTCACTTATCTCTTACTTTCACATAAACTACCGTATATAGAAATGCAACGTAAATTCTTTCTGATACCTGTCCATGAACATAACAAAATAAGTTCATCTATGTTCCAGCTTAGACAAAGATACTAGCGAGGTTGATATTATAAAATATTTATTCATAACATAAACAGCATTTCTGTGGATTCCATTTCAGCTTGATACCGGCTATCCGGAGGAATACATGCACAGTACAAAGGTAGCAGTGTACAGTAGAAATGGCTTGACCCTAAAAATAAAGGGCATGTCTCAGATAAACATGGATAGTGAATTCAACCTGCACATTGCTACCTTATACATCACTTTCTTTTCCCAAAAATTTCATTAAAACCTTTTAAATGTCTGGAAAATGACATAATAAACAAAACGATGTATCAGTTTCCTTTCTCCCTTCAATAGTGACCGAGTAATATGAATTCTTCTCAGAGGTGAAATTTTACCAATTCTGCTCTCAAACTATCAACAAAGGGAGGTAATTTGAAAATTGAAAACTTGTATAGGTTTGTAGTTTTCATGAATAAAGTTTCATTTTCATGAGGTGCGATATGATGCTTGAAGAACATATGCATGTGAAAAACAAAACATTACAGTGATACTATGATGTTTCTGTCTTGTTTGATGACTTCATAGATACTGTGATGTCATCATAACTATGACGTCATCAATGGGCATCTATGACATTATCGAGGCTCACTGATATCAAAATGAATACCAGGAAGCCATCACAACAAACTAGCAACAGACACACTTCCCGTAACCGATGAACAAAACAAAAATGTCAGATATTTTCAAATATCAGACAAATGACAACACCGTTGTTTCCTTTCCTGCCTAGAATTGACAGTGACCCAAGAAGTTTTTAATTTAACATATTTCACTAGGAAAAAAAAAATCTTCAGCTGTAATTATGGAAATAAAATGTATTGACATGATTGACTTTGCTAATTTTATCTATATGCTGAATTAAGTGGAAAAAAAACATATAAAATAGCGTAATTAGAATGAAAACAGATATTTTACCCATTTTCAATAAATACAACTTTATGTATTAGTTACCATGGATACCGGGTGCTGAACTAAGTAAAACAGACTGAAATCTAGTCTGAATGCATCAGGAAATAGCCTGTGAATTATTTATTGTTTGGTATCAACTTTACCAATTACACATATATGATGAATTGTGAAGTGCCTGTTAAAAAGATGAGTTACCCCCCTTTATACATCCCACAGGTGACCTATATATTGACCTTTATATGTAACTTTTTTTTAAAGTTTTTGTGTAGTTTTAAGTAATAATGAATGAAAGTGAAGCTGAATCAAGCATAAAAAGGCATTATTTCAGAAACATTAAATGTCTATGTGTATAGGGTAGCAACTAGTGAACAGTAGAAATGGCTTGACCCTAAAAATAAAGGGCATGTCTCAAATAAACATGGATAGTTAATTCAACATGCACAACACACCTACATATATATACATATTTATAAACTACATTTTGATTTCATTTTGTTAAGAAGACTGATTTTTTTTTCAAAAACTGTTTCCCCCAGATTTGGGACTTGTGAAAACCATAGTCAAAAAACACCAAAAAACACATCAAAAAACACCAAAATATGCACACAAAAAAAAGATTTTTAACCCAAAATTAGACCCCTGCAAGCAGTAACTATTTTCTTAAAACCCGTCTGAAATTAAATACTGCCTACTTGTAAGAAATACTCACGTTTTAGCATAGGTCATTCCGTTGGATTTTTCACAATATTTACACATGTGCTGAGTACAAAAATAGACTACATGAAAAGCTAGCTTTTGTTGTGTAGACACAGATTTGTAAATGCCCAAAACTGTTGTCTCAAACCAAATTCAATTTTTTTTCTTAAATTATGAAGCCCACATAGTCCACTTCATCATGTATATGCCAATTTTAGTGCTGATTTTTTTTTAAATGTTGATACATGTTAAATTACAGGGGTTATTCATTGTATAAAAATATCACCCATGGCCATTGTACGCTACTGTACACTGCTATACCTACCTGCTAGGGCAGTTATTTTCTCCTTTGAATACTTCCCACCTGCAATAATACTTCCGTAACATAATCTGTGCTATTCTTTTGACCATTTGGCAATTTTTCGCTTCGTAGTTGATGCAGTACTCGCTAACTTCCCACGGCCAATCATTTTCTTTACAATGAAATGGCGTGCCATGCACATGTATGCGTTACACAGGGAAATCCTTGAAACAAAACGTTGGTCAGACAGGTAGAAATCCTGATAATTATCTTAAAATTATTCATTTCTAAGAATATATATTAGCAAAATCTTATCGTTATTTTCCATAAGGCGACTCACTTGATATGTTTATGTAATATTTGAAAAAAAAGACATAAAAAATATGCTTCACAGTGATGTCCCTTTAAAACATGTTTATTATAAGACATCTCCACCTCATATTTGAAAATAAAATACAAATATGAAGTAGAATTGAACAACCTAACTCTCCATTAGAATATGGAATAGGTGGTGACTGATAGATATTTTGGGGGGGAAAAGATAGACTTGATATTCTGTCCCATAGAAAGCATTATGTCCGGAAAGCTAATTTAGAGTTCAAGAGTTCAAATTTATGACAGTATTTTCACTATGTTGACATATTTTGGTACACTACATGTTATATAATAATTAAAACAAATGAATGTCATGCATGATATAAAATTGTATTGTTAATTCCAAAAGCTTTGTAAGAAGTTTTAATATCATTAAGGACATTCCAATATGGCTGCCACACCAAACTGTATATCAAATTAATAAAGAATTAAAGATGTATCGTATTGTGAGTGGTGTATCGCAATATGTATCGTATTGTGGCTCAGTGTATCGGGTTCGCGCCACGGCATGGCAATGTGTTGTATTTTTTAGCAAGATACTTTACACCGCTTGTTCCAGTCTACTCAGCTGTAAATGAGTATGTGGTTGGGCAGTGCTAGAATTGTTGAATGTTAGCTGTTAGCGCCGAAATGGCAGCTCCGGCTGGTTGCTCCCCAGGGAGTTGAGAAAAGTATTGGCTGGTTACAAAGGCCCTATAACCACGGATATTAATTTGTGAACCGCTTTGAAATGACCTACGAACTAGGTTGTGATAAAACGGTATATAAGAACCTCAAATTATTATTATTATTACAGACAAACTTCTCAGACGGAAGGACGGAATGATGGAGTACAAACCTATAGTTCCCCACGGAAAATGATGGGGGACTAACTAGGGAGATTTGTGACAAAGTTTTGTTTTCTTCTATATTAGACTAAAAAGAGTGTCAACAAAATAACTTTGACGCTCTAGGTGCTAGGTGTGTGGTATTGTATAGGGATCAATTTCAACTGTGAAAGGGACAGACAATTTTTCCTATATTGGTATTAGTTTCCGAGATGTACAAATCAAGCTGGTCTGTCAGTGCATTAGTACTAGAAGTAGCCTTGCACATGCCCGCGAATTTGAAAAATGTTGGGCTTACAATTAAAACACATGGTTGTGGCAGCTAAAATGAACACTGTCTAATGATAGTTTGCTGATATCAAGTATAAGGGCATGTTATTAAGAGCTGACAAGTACTAGGGACAGAGGTATCAAATACTTTCGTTTTCTAGTGAAGTAAAGTAAAAGTAAGACAGCATTTTAAATATTGATTCCTGTCAATACAAAGTTCGAGTCTGTTTAATGGAAGATAAAACGGATACTAACAACACTGTTACACAAATTACTCACCGTGCGAATTTAAGATATGATAATTAAGGCGCAGACACATCCTTGTTAACAAGAGTTCGTTCTTTCTTTTTCCCGCCCGAACACGTATGTTGCCTATACATCTAGAACCGGAAATGCGGTATAAAAGTTCCGGAAATTTTAAGGTTGGTTGGTTGGTTGTATAGGTTTTCACGTCCTATCTACAGCTATAAGGTCATTAAGGACATATTTTAAAGGAAAAATTTACAAATTCGTTTTATAATTACAGAAACTGTTTTCTTAATCTTAAGATATACATTTAAAAACAAAGGGGGGGGGGG